>NC_056738.1:361609372-361674372 GCF_019279795.1 Protopterus annectens
CCAGATATGCTCTGAATTGTTGCATAACGGTACAAAATATACCGAACCTACAGACATAGCCAACATCCTGGCAGACAGATTCAGCGCAAACATCTCCCCTCCCTCCCCCCCAAAGGAGCAAATGCCTATCCCAACTGAATGTAACCTCCCTGACATCACAGATGCACAGGTGAAAGCTGCCCTCTCCAAAGCAAAAAACACAGCATCGATGGGACCGGACGGTGTCCCAGGCTGTGTCTTACACGAGCTCCAAGAAGAACTGAACCCTCACATTAAATCACTGTTCAAACTTAGCCTTACTACAGGAAATGTACCCAAAGAATGGCGTACAGCTACAGTGGTCCCACTCCACAAAGGTGGTGCCAATACGGACCCCGGAAACTATCGCCCCATAAGCCTGACTAGTCTGGTCTGTAAAGCTATGGAGCATATTATCATGGAACTCATAAACAAAGACATTGGGAGCCTCCAGACACTGGACCCTACCCAATTTGGCTTTGTTAAGGGCAGATCTTGCCTCTTAAACCTAGTTGATTTCTTTGAAACAGTTACCAAAGCCATAGATGAGGGCAAGGTAGTCCACACAGCCTACCTGGACCTCGCAAAAGCCTTCGACACAATACCCCACTCGGGTATCATAAATAAGCTTACCAGCTTAAATATCAACCCCTATATCACAAGATGGGTTGCAAACTGGCTCAGAGATTGAACCCACATGGTCAGAATCGCAGGTGCCATGTCCGAATCCAAACCAGTTACAAGTGGCGTCCCACAGGGCTCAGTTCTGGGACCTCTCTTGTTCGGTATATACTTCTCTGAGGTTCAGGCTAACACAGGGTGATTATGGCTGACAAAGTTCGCAGATGACTGCAAACTGGGGGCCATAATCGAATCTCCAGCTGACACAAGCATCCTCCAAAAGGGTCTCACAGAGACGGATGCTTGGTGCCAGAGCCACGACCTCAAGCTAAATGCTAAAAGTGCATAGTCATCCCTTTGGGAAAAACAAGGTGCCCACAAATTACCACATAGGTGGTAATCCATTAATCTGGAAGAAGTAATTAGAGATTTGGGGACCAACGTAGATAGTAATCTCTCCTTTGATAATCACGTTGCCAAAGTGGTTAGAAAGACCTTCTATATAGCCCACCTTATCACAAAAGGGTTTGCATCTAGATCAAGAGAGGTCACTGTACCCCTTTACTCGTCACTCATCAGGCCCATAATTGAATACAATGCCCCTTTTGGGATGTACCTTACCCGACACCTGCAGAAACTGGAGAGACCTCAAAAGTACCTCACCAAGAGGATCATGGGCTACAAACACATGTCCTATGCAGCTCGACTAAAGAAACTCCAGCTCTACTCAGTTGCTTACCACCTACTCAGAGGCGATCTATGCCTGACGTACAAAGCCATGTCAAACCCAGAATTAATGGACATGCTCCACCTCAAAAAATCCAAGTCCCTTAGAGCTACACGCTCCAGGGACCTAAACCTCAGCACAAAAATAAATAGGACATGCTAGAGGGACAGATTCATTTCCCAGAGGCTCCCCTCATTCTGGAATAGAATCCCAATTCATGTTAGACATAGCTCCTCGCTGACCCTCTTCAAGCGACATTTGGACACGTGGATGGGAAATCGCAAATTCACCCCTGGGATCTCCCCAGTGTTCCTGCTAGACAGAGGCACAGTAAACTAATCTTAAAAGGGTACCTTCTGTGACCTACTTTACAGAGGCACAGTAGGCTAATCTAATAGGGAGGCGGAAGCCAAATACACTCTGGCTAGACTTATAAATGCCCTAGGGCAGATAGCCTAGTATCTACCTATGAACCTATAAGAAATTGAGATCTACCGAAGCAGCAGGCTCAAAGGGAGAAGATGTTAAAGCCTGGAGTACCAGCGATAAGTCCCAAGGAGGAATTACATCCTTCACCGGAGGTCTTAGTAAGAAGGTGCCTTTTAAGAAGGCCCTACACAATCTGGATGAGGTCAAAGGGCCAAGATCACATCCAACATGGTAATGAGCGATTGCCGCCAACTGGACTTTGACTGTGGAAGAGCTAGCACCCTGATCAAATAATCCTGACAGAAATTCCAGCACAGCTGGTAACGGAGCTGTAAAAGGATCTAGTTTCTGATGTTCTTCCCAAATAGAAAAGCGTTTCCATTTGCTACGATAGCAGCTACTAGGATCGCTTTGACCTGGGAAGAGATACCGGGAGTCCTAGCTAACAGTGGAACTGGATCAACCAAGCTGCGAGCTTGAGGTTGTCCAGGTTCGGGGCCGGCAGGCCCACAGGGTGAGATATCAGATCCGGGACAGGATCTAGAATCCAGGGAGGATTCACTAGATGAGACCATAGATATGGGAACCATGCCTGACGAGGCCAGAATGGGGCAATAAGGATTACTATGCTCCCCAACCGTCTGTCTTTCTGCAGAAACTTCAGCATCAGGGGAAGAGGTGGGTAAGCATAAAGTAGACCGGGTGGCCAAGCATGCACCAGAGCGTCTCTTGGTGATTCTCCGGGTGGGGGAATTAGAGCGAAGTAGGTGTTGCACTTCATGTTTGAAGGAGAGGCGAAAAGATTGCAACAAGGTTGACCTCATTTGGAGAAGATCTGCTTCGCTACTTTGGGATTCAGAGACCACTCATTCGGCGAGAGGATGGTACGACTCAATTTGTCCCTAGGATGTTGGACCGGCCCGGAATGTGCGTCGCTATGAGAAAGCGATTGGTGGAAATCGCCCATTCCCAAACTCTCATGGCCTCTCGACAAAGTGGATAAGACCTGGTTCCCCCTTGTTTGTTGATATACCAAACGACTGACATATTGTCCATTTGGATCGCAATAGTCCCGATGGGAAGAAGGCTCTGAAGTGCTTGCAACGCTAATAGCACCGCCCTCATCTCTAGGACATTGATATGCAGTGAGGTCTCTGTCTGGTTCTACGTGCCTTGGACGATCCTGCCCAAACAATGCCCCCCCCACCCGAGGCAAGAGGCGTCCATGGTCACCGTGACTAGGGGAGGGGACATAGAGAAGGGGCACCCCTTTTGGAGGTCCGGAGACTGGAGCCACCATAAGAGGGCTCTCCTGCAAACCCTGCTGAGAGGGACAGGATGGCTCAGGGGATAACGCAGGAAAGACCAGACCATTGGACTTGGAGGGTCCATTGCAGAATCCTCATATTTAGGCACACCATGGGAAGGAGATTGATGGTAGCCACCATCGAGCCTAGGGCCCTCAGGACCAATTCCGCCGGAGGGGCTGGGCAATGAAGAATAGCCTGCACATGGAGTCTTAGAGATCGCATCCGGTCTGGAGTTAAGAAGGCTAAGAGCTGGTTTGTGTCCAAACTGGCTCCAATAAAATCTATGATCTGAGTCGGGAGCAGGGAAGATTTTCCAGCATGGGTCATGATCCCCAGCCAGGGAGCTAGTCGAAGAAAGAAATTCCTGGCTGTGCAGAGTAGATGCCTTGTGGGGGCGGTCAGGAGCCAGTCGTCCAGGTATGGAAAGACCTGAATTCCCTGGAGTCTCAGGTGGGCCGCTACCACCGTTAACACTTTGGTGAACACCCGGGGGGCCGTGGTGAGACCAAAGGGGAGGACCCTGAATTGGTAATGGCTGGCTCCTAGCCTAAAGCGGAGAAATCTCTTGGATCGTCTGTCCATCAAGATGTGGTAGTACGCATCCTTGAGGTCTATGGCGCACATCCAGTCGTTCTCCTGCAAGAGGGGGAGAATGGATTGAAGAGTGACAATCTGGAACTTTTCTTTGGCTATTGCCAGGTTCAAGAGGGATAGGTCGAGGATTGGTCTTAAGTCCCCCGTTTTTTTTGGCACCAAGAAGAACCTGAAGTAAAAGCCTGATCCATACTGGTCTGGGGGGACATGCTGGATCGCTCCTTTTTCTAGCAGCTGATGAATTTCTGCAGCTGTGGCCTCCCTCTGATCAGGTGGGACATCGGGGAGGTATCTGGGTCTGAGAGGGGGATGGAGAAACGGAATCTCGTAGCCTCTGGATATAATTTGAAGCACCCAGCGGTCTGTCGTGATGGACTCCCAAGATGCTTGGTGCTTCGAGAAATGCCCCCCGACTGCCTCCAGAGTGGAGCAGTTGGGTATCCCCTCAGGGTTGCTGCGTGGGCCGATCAAAGAAAGGTTCTCTGGACCCAAAGTTCTTCGGGGCCCCTCTGCCTCTAGGGCGGCGTCCACCCTGTCCTCCTCTGTCTCTGAAGGACGGGTTTTCCGGAGCAAAACGGGATTGTTGAGACTTTTGGAACCACATCTTCTTCTGCCCCTTTTGGTTCTTTGAGAAGGACCTCTGGGGAGCAGAGAAGCGGACTCCGATGGCAGACAATGTCTTCCCGTCCTTCTCGCTCTGGACCAAGGTGTCGCGTACGGTCTTGCCAAAGAGGGCAGCACCATCAAACGGGGCATTAGCGAATGACGCCTTGAAGGGTTCTGCGAAATCACAGTGGCGGAGCCACGCCTGTCGCCTTAGGATGATGCCCGCTCCGCTAGCTCTAGCGGCTCCTTCCGTAGCATGGGACAGTAGCTGCATAGAGGTATTGGAAATAGACCTGGGAGTGGCTATTCGGGTAGAGTACACCTGTTTGTTCTCTGCCGACATGGACTCTGGGGGCGACCCAGTGTATTCTTTAATAAGATCCCGCTGGAGCCGTATGACGTGTGCCATGTAGTTCAGCGACCTTCTGGAGAAGATGGCTGAAGCAAACATCCACTTCCCCAAACGGTCCATCGCCCAAGACTCCTTGTCCGGGGGATGGACCGAGGGGCTCTCCTGGGCCAGTTCCCTTTTGGTGGCTGCCGCCACCAACATGGCATCTATGGGGGTTCCTTTACTCCAATGGGACCTGTCCAAGGGGGGGCTAAGAATTCTGTCTGGCCTCTTAGGGACGGGCTCCACAGTGTCCGGCTCCTTCCATGCCCTGGTAGTGATCAAATCTACCAGGGGATCGGCTGGAGGGGACACCCAAGAGGTAGACGGGCCTGCTTCAAATGCCTCCAGGAACACGGACTCGTCCGAGGTAGGCTTTGGGGCGGACCACCCCCCTCTGATCACGAGCATCTCCATGATGTCTCCAAATGAGACGTCTTCGGGGTGTGATCTTGGGGAACCTTCCCCTTCCTCCAAGTCCGTGTCCTCTGTCAAAGACTCAGGGGAGTCCAAGTGCCTCCTTTTGCACTTGCCTTTGTGAGGAACTTCCTCGGGGGGCTGTCCGAGGAGGCCTCACTAACCACATCCTGTTCCAACAGGGGAACGATCTGGGACATCTGAGCAGGCTGTCCCTGGGGCCGGGTGATGGAAGTTGGACCCGTTTGCGAGGGAGTGCAGGGTGGAGCGGTAGCTAACGCCGGGGGCCTAGAATCCCTCGACAGAATCCTCTCCACCATGTCGAATGCCGAAGGAGAGCCGCTCTCCCTAGGATCTGAAAGCAGACCCTCCCTCGGATCTGATGAGCAGATCGGGGCCGGAGCCGATGCGATCGGATCCGAAGGGCCAGTACGCTCCAACCTAGTCGGAGCTGAAGGCATACTGATCGCCTCGGATCCGAAGCTCAACTCTCGACTCCGAAAGCCTGGATCCGAAGAAAAGGGACCCGACAGGCTCGAGGGAGCTGTCGGCGCCGAAGTACCCGACTCCATCGGAGCCGACATTCACCCGGCTCCGACGCTACTCGGCTCCGTAGACCCCAAACCCAGAAAGCGGGTCGGGGAAGGAGCAATCGGGGTGAAAAAAGGGGTTGAGCTCCCCCCCGGAGGGGGGGGGGGAGGCAGGAGCACTCCCATCTGCAGCTGGGCCTGGAGGAACCTTCTCATCATCCGGTCCAAGTCTGCATCTGTTAGGCTTCTCGTGGACCTAGAAGAGGCCACCGAGGTGGGACGGGAGTGCCGCCTCGATGACCTAGAGGGAGACCGGGCCTCATCTTCCTCCAGCCCCGGCGAAAAGCTGGGAGAACGGAGCCAGGAAGGAGAAGGCCCGGACGTCCCAGGGGGAGAAGTTCACTTGGCTGGCGGGGCTGAAGCAGAGGTTTCGGCCCCCCGCTTGTGGTGTTTTTCTCGGCGCTTCTCCCTCCTGGCTTCCCTATCCTCCTGGCCCTAGGTGGGAGGTTGAGTTCCGGCCAGGGGAAGGGAAGTATCCGTAGGCGCTGCCGCAGCAGTGGCAGGAGCCACAGAGGGACCGGAGGACGGAGCCGAGTCTGGGGGCAGAAGTCCCGCCAGAATCAGCTTTGACCTCCGGTCCCTGATAGCCCTGCAGTTGAATGCTGCACAAATAGAGCAGCCAGAAGACAGGTGTTCAACCCCAAGGCATATAACGCACCGAGTGTGGCCATCAGCCGGGGAAAGCTTATGGATACACTCGGTACACTTGAAGAAAAAAGTTTTGGCGGCCTCAGACATAATAACCTAAAAACGCACACACTAGGCCCCAAAAACCACACACACACACACACACACACACACACACACACACACACACACACACACACACACACACACACACACACGCACACACACACCCTAACGCTCTCACGAGAAACGGAGGAGGAAAGGCTAACAATTACTCTAAAACTAAAGGAAAGGTAACGCACACACAAAACTCACTCAAAAACTTTAACTATAATCGAAAAAGAAAAGATTTTCTCACAGAAAAACTCTTGAAGACCTGGAAGCTCGAGATCAAGCTGCTGGTGTAACCGCAGCAAACTAGATCTGAAGTCAGGAAGGGATGGCAGGGAGTTATGGGTAAGGGGGAGGAGCTTGGAGCTCGGATCTTAGCTGTTGGAAACTGCCGGCTCGGATCCGAAGTGGATCCAATAACCCATAGGTTGATGCACAAATGAAGTTAACTACTTCAGATTGAACTATTCTCCATCACGCATGCTGGTCAACAAATTTATTTTAGCATTTACATTTTGTTGACTGGATTTGTCCAACTCAGCAAAGCCCATTTTTCACAAGGGTTCTGGGGAGAACATTTTCAAAATTACAAAACCTTTAAAAAAAAACATTTTGAAACATACAAAAAACAAAGACCATTACAAAAATGTACGATACAGAGACATTTACAAAAAAATATACTATAGCGAGATAGACTTGCACATTAGTGCATGCTGGTCATTAAAGGGAATTAAAGTCTTTTACGTTTGTTTCATGAAGTAATTACAAGCATGATGAACAGAGTATTCATTAAACACTTTAAACATCACTGCAGATGTGTAGATAAAAGTTGAGACTGCTTTAGTCAATATTGCAGTGCACGAATAATCAGTCACTGGAGAACAATTCTATATTACAAACACAGGAAGGCCTTGTAAAGTTCAAAGCAGCAGTTAACAAACTTGGGATTCATTTTAAGCCTGTTTACAGAAAGCTTTTTTTAAAGTAGAAAAAGGTCAGGATGCAATTAAGAAGACAAGATAAAGTTATCGCATGGAAGACTAGGTGGTTGTGCATGTCTGACAATTGGGTAGAATTAGAAATATAAGAATATATATATATATATATATATATATATATATATATATATATATATATATATATAAAAAAACGTTCCATGTTAGTTGTCTTCATCTTGCCTTCTTTCTTGCTGGTTGGGATCGGAGCCGATCCTCGGCTCCGACTCGGCCATCTTCTATAGCTCGAGAGCTGTTTACTGGCTTGAGGCTACCCCTTATCCCATAATGCCTAGCGCTAGCTACCCAGATCTCGTTTGTAACAGCTAATCCCAGACATAGCCAGAGAATCAACCTGTCCAAACAAACAGGTTGAGCATACCTGTCATACTCTCTCAGTCAGTAGAGGAAACAAACCAGAGAACACTCAGCCAGTGAAACCAAAACTCCTCTCGATCCAATAGGACAGGGGGACAGAGGGTGGGACGGAAGAAAGAAGGCGAAGATGAAGACAACTAACATGGAACGTTATGGTAGGTACATAACTTCTTTATGTTAAGTTGTCTATCTCACCTTCATTCTTGCTGGTTGGGACAGCGTCCCTAGCACCTACAATCCTGGGCGGCACATTGGAAGACTCTTCAGAACAGTGGAACCAAAGTCAGATCTTCTCCTGGAGACCATATCTAGCTTGTAATGAGAAATAAAGGTATGAGGATTTGCCCACGTAGCAGCTGCACAGATAGAATCCATGGGCAACCTAGATTGGAAGGCTACAGAGGTGGCCAAAGCCCTAGTAGAATGACCTTTTGGTTTGACAGGCAACTCTTTGTTTCTCAATTGATAAATTAAAGTAATAATGTGAGACAACCACCTGGATAAGGTCACTTTAGAAACTGGGAGACCTTGTTTGCCTAGAGCGTAGGAAATTAATAGTTGGTCCGACTTCCTTATATCCTTAGTCCCATGCAAGTAAAAACGCAATTGTCTATGAATGTCCAATTGGTGTAATTTGTATTCTGCCTTGTTGGTGTGGTTAGGGAAAAACACA
Source organism: Protopterus annectens (assembly GCF_019279795.1). Classification (NCBI taxonomy): domain Eukaryota; kingdom Metazoa; phylum Chordata; order Ceratodontiformes; family Protopteridae; genus Protopterus; species Protopterus annectens. Next base: position 361,617,860 of record NC_056738.1, read on the forward strand.
GGAAGGTCTATAGATTGGTTTAAATTGTTTTCTGAGCAGAATTTCGGAAGGAACGAGGGATTAGTCCTCAGAGCAACCCTGTCCTTATGAAAAACCAAGTATGGAGGACGAACACATAGTGCCTGAAATTCAGAGACACGTCTGGCTGAAGTAACAGCTACCAGAAAAAGTGTTTTCCAAGATAGAAACTTAATGGAGCAGGATGTTGCAGGTTCAAAGGTGGGCATAATTAAGGAGGTTAGTACCAAATTAAGGTCCCAAGGAGGAGGGGGATCTCTCACTGGAGGTCTAAGGAGAGTAGTCCCTCTTAAAAAGGCTTTACAGAGCTAATGAGACATAATGTTTGAATTAGACAACCCAACATGAAAGTTAGAAATGGCCGCCAATTGAACCCTGATTGTAGCAGAAGCGGACCCAGAATGAAAAAGTTGTGCTAGGAACTCCAAAATTTCATGGACTGGGGCTGAAAAAGGATCTATGTTCCTAGCCTCTGCCCAACAAGAAAAACATTTCCATTTGCTAGCATAAGTCTTTCTAGTTGTGGACTTGTGAGAGGAGAAAATAATCTCACGCACGGCTGGGGAAATGCTGGGAAACCTGGCTAAGGTTGGAAGTGCAGCAACCAAGCTGTGAGCTGGAGTGTTCGGAGGGATTGATGCAGCCCGCCTGATTGATGAATCAGTAGGTCTGGAATCGGATCCAGAGTCCAGGGCTGATCGAGAAGGTAATGGTGCAGGAACAGAAACCATATCTGTCTAGGCCAGTAGGGGGCAATGAGGATCATTTTGCAACCCAACGATATTGCTTTCTGTATGAGTTTCGGTATCAGGGGAAACGGAGGGAAGGCATAAAGAAGTCCCTGAGGCCAATGGTGGACTAGAGCATCTCTGGGTGTGTGACCTGGAAGCGGAAGAAGGGGAAGTAGTTGCTGCATTTGCTGTTGAAGGGGGGTGGCAAAAATATCGCAGCAAGGCTTTCCCCATTTGCGGGAGATCAGATCCGCAGCTACCTGATTCAGATACCACTCGTGAGGCATGAGAATAGCTCTGCTAAGCCTGTCCGCTATGACGTTGGACCTCCAAGGGATGTGCATCGCAATCAGAAATCATTGGGAAGAAATCGCCCACTACCAGAGCCTGAGTGCTTCTCGACATAGGGGGTAGGACTTGGTTCCACCCTGCTTGTTGATGTACCCGACCACTGACATGTTGTCCGTTTGAATTGCAATGGTCCCAGAAGGGGAATCTTGAAGAGCTTGCAATGCTAGGAGCACGGCTGTCGTTTATATGCAGGTGGTACTCGTGAGGCTGCCAAGTGCCTTGGACTGTCCTGCCCTGATAATGCCCCCCCCCACCCTATCAGGGAGGCGTCTGTGGTCACCATGGCAACCGGAGGGGGCTAAATGAAGGGTCTGCCCTGAGTCACTAGTGGGGAGACCATCCACCAGGAAAGGTGCCTTTTGCATGCTTCTGTAATCATGATCATGTGAGACATGGGTAGCTGCTGGAAAGACCACTGTGTGAACAGAAGCCACTGAAGGATCCTCATGTGAAAGCGGGCCAGCGGGATTAGAAGAATTACCGCTGCCATGGACCCCAGAGTTTGAAGGACGTACCTGACTTGGAACCTTTTGCTCTGCATTAGAATTTGTACTTGCTGGCGAATTGTAGACACCCTTTCTGGTGGTAGCCTTACAGACATGTTCTTTGTGTCTAAGTCTGCTCCTATATAGGTGATAGATTGACAGGGCAACAAGTCAGATTTTTCGAAGTTTATTGTAATGCCTAGCTGGGAGCAGATTGTGATAGTGTAGTCCCTGGCCTGCAGAAGTTGATGCCTGGTAGTAGCAGTAAGGAGCCAGTCGTCTAGATATGGAAACACCTGGAATCCTCGACGTCTCAGGTGAGGCGTGACCACTGCCATACATTTGGTGAACACCCTGGGGGCTGTGGTGAGACTAAAGGGCAGAACTCTGAACTGGTAATGACTGGCTCCCAGCCAGAAGCGAAGGAATCTCCTGGAGCACCTGTCCATTTTGATGTGGTAGTACGCATCCTGAAGATCTATGGAGCACATCCAATTGTCCTGACCCAGAAAGAGTAGAATGGACTGTAGCGTGACCATCCGAAACTTTGTTCTTTGAACAGACTTGTTCAGTCTGCTGAGATCCAGAATCGGTCTCCAGTCCCCTGTCTTTTTTGGTACCAAAAAGAACTTTGAGTAAGTTCCGGATCCGTGTTGGTCTGCCGGGACTTCCTGGATGACTCTTTTTTCTAGCAGTCTTGAAACTTCTATGACTGCTTGGTCCCTCAGATTGGGTGGAACATCTGGAAGGGATTTGCTCGACGGTAGGGGGGGTTGAGAGAAGGGAATTTTGTAACCTCCGGATATAATTGACTGTACCCATTTTTCTTGCGTTAAATTTTGCCAGGCTTTTGGGTACAGTGAAAGTCTTCCCCCGACTGCCTCCAGAGGCAGGCAGCCGGGCAACCCTTCAGGGATACTGAAAGGGCTTCTCAGAGAAGGATTCTCTGTTGACCTGGTTCTGCGGACCCCCTCTGCCAAGAGGGCAGCGTCTATTGTTGTTATTTCCCCCTCTGCCCCTGGAGGAAAAATCGCTGTGTGTGTCAGGCGAGGCTCCCTTGGATTTTCGGAACCACATTTTACCACTCTTCTGACCCTTGGGGTATGGTCTGGAAGGAGTGGAAAAACAGACTCCCACGGCAGAGAAAGTCTTGCTTTCTTGCTCACACCTAGTCAAAGTGTCTTTCACCTGTGGTCCAAAAAGAAAGGAACCATCAAAGGGAGTGTTGGTGAATGACACTCTAAAGGGTTCTGCAAAGTTACACAGCCGCATCCATGCATGTCTCCTAAGGGCCACACCCATACCTGCGTCTCTACTCATACCATCGGCTGCATAAGAAATGAGCCTCATGGAGGAGTTGACTACAGAATTAAGGGTCGCCAGCTGGGAAGCCACTTTAGCTTGAGCCCCCTCAGCTGATGGATCTTGAAGGGTATCTCCGAGCACTTTAAGGAGATTCCTCTGAAGCTGGGTAAAATGGCATAAGTAGTTCAGTGACCTCATGGAAAAGGTCGCTGAAGCAAACATTCACTTCCCGTATCTGTCCATGGTCCTAGACTCCTTGTTAGGAGGATGAACAGACGACGAGGTTTCCGCTAACTCTTTTTTGGTGGCTGCTGCAACCACCATGGTATCAACAGGAACAGCTTTGGTAAGGAACTGCTTATCATGGGGTGCTGTGATGAACTTGCCAGGTCTCCTCGGAGTTGGTTCCACTGCATCCAGGGCTGACCAAGCCTTTCGAGCCACCATGGACATAAGTGGATCGAAAGGTGGAGAAACCCAGGAGGTGGAAGGTCGGGAACCAAACGCATCCAGGAATACAGACTCATCCTCAGTAGGGGATAAGGGATTCCAGTTCCCCCTCTGCTTAAGCATTTTGAGGATGTCCAAAAAGGAAACATCTTCAGAGGGGGATCTCAGGGACCCTTCAGAATCATCTAAGTCTGTATCCAAAGTGAGAGATAATGTGCTTCCTCTTGCACTTCTTCTTACGAGGGGGCTCCTCTGAATGTTCAGGGGAGGCCTCGGAAGAAGAGGAAACACCCAATAGGGGGGTGCCCTGGAGCGCCGGTTCCCCACGCTTGGGGTCTGGAGGAGGAGCAGAGGTTGGCACAGGCACTAAAGGGGACGGAGCCGATGGGGCCGATAGTGGAGCTGACTCAGTGGCCAGCACACTCCTCATGACATCGAAGGCATCCTTGCCATGATGCAGAGAAGGCTCCAGTTCTGAGGAAATTGGAATCCTTCTCTGCACCAAGGGAGACGGCTCTGAGGCCGATGTAGGAGCTGAGCTCACCTGCGCCGAAGCAGAAGAGGGAGAACGGGATCGGACAAGGGTCTGATGCCACTCGCCCCCTCGGAGCTGACGAGGGAGCCCCGGTACCCAGATCCCTAGACGGACGGCACCATCAAGGGAATTGGAGGCGACGATGGAACCGAAGGAGATAAAGTTATCGGAGCCAACAGTTCCACTACTCAAACCCCAATGAACTCCGGCTCTGAGCTCAATGGAGTCGGAGGAGGAACATCGATAGAAGTGGATGGAGCCGACACCTGTTGAGGAGGGCTGGACAACATCTTGGCAAGTGCCTGCGACTTTAGCAACCTACTGACCACTCTCTCCACGTTGTGATCCGAGAGACTAGAGGATCGAGAGGAGTGAGAAGATCTGTTACTGTGCTCACTTTGCAGCAGGGGAGACCAAGGAGCCAAATGTATGGATTCCAAAGAAGGGGACCTCAACCTCTTGTGGCTCCACGAAGGCTCCGAAGTTTCTGATGGAGCCGACGGGGAGATAGTCTTATCGGTTCCAGCCGGAACCGAAGTAACAAGTAGAGTCTGAACCAAAGACGGCTCTGAACTTGGAGCCGATGATTTGGTAGATTTAGGGGATTTCACAGGCTGAGTCTTGGCCGGTGAATCCTGCGGCTTTAAAAGGCCCCAAAGAATAAGCTTATTTTTATGCTCCTGCAAAACTCTTGGACTGAATGCATGGCCAATAGAACAAGAGTTCTGCAGGTTTACAGCACCTAAACAATAGACGCAAGAAGTGTGCCCATCTGTCAGAGACATTTTCTGACAGCATGAGTCACATTTCTTGAACCCAGACACCTTGGATTCTTTGGACATCCTGCAACAAAAAAATACAACAATAGCTGAACAAACCAAATACAGTCTAAAGAGAAAAAGACAGTACTACAGACTAAAGCTAAAGTTTTTTTTTTTTTTTTTTAAATAGGAAAGCCTCTAACTCAAATGGCTAGCCTATAAAGAAGATAAAAGGAAAGCCTCTAACTTAAACGGCTAACCTGACAGGAATAAGGGGGGGGGAGAACTCTCTAAATTAAATGAGTTCTAAAGGGAAGGAAAGGAAGCTACAAATACACACTTAGCTAACACAAGTAGTATAAGACTAAAACTAACAAAAACCCCTAGGAAAAAGACTATTTCTAGTAAAAAAGTTCTATAAATAAACTTTATATGAGCCTGAGCCAGAAAAAGTGGCAAATGACATCTAGGTAGCTAGCACTAGGCATTATGGGATAAGGGGTAGCCCCGAGCCAGTAAACAGCTCTCGAGCTATAGAAGATGGCCGAGTCGGAGCCGAGGATTGGCTCCGATCCCAACCAGCAAGAACGAAGGCGAGATAGACAACTTAACATATATATATATATATATATATATATATATATATATATATATATATATATATTTATATAAATATATATATATATAGAGAGAGAGAGAGAGAGAAAGAGGTAGATACTTTTACCTCTTAAGCTTCTAGAGTAAAACACAGTATCTGGATACTTACTGATTTAAAAAAGACGATTGCCTGTAAATTTTATGGAAGGACAGGGTACGGAAATATAACTTTAACATTTGCTTTCTTCAGCTTTAAATATTCAACATAAGCACTGCTTTAGTTGGTGTTAATTTAGTGAGTACATAATGCTACTCACAGGTCAGGCACACTGTAATCCCAGTTTGATTTTGCTTTCTTCTTCGGACACTCTTTATTACACATTTCTTACACAACACATGGATACTGCCTTCTCTATTAAGAACATCACTCAAAACTGTTTTCCTCTGGTTGCAATACATTTCACAGATTTCTGTTTTGTTTGATATCAGCTTCCACACACACACTGGTTTTCCTTTGTGATAATAGCTTTCAGATTTATTGTTTTTTTTTTGGTAATATTACTTTCCACACAAACACAGATGCTCTAATCAAAAGCAGCTCACATTCTAAAGCATCTTCCTGCACCTCAGTTTAAAAAGCTTTCCAGACTCATCCAGCCCTATAAATTAAGCTCAATGCCTCTCATCAGAGGAAGCTACAGACTTAGAAACCAAATAATCATCTATCTGTGTTTCTTTTAGCTTGTCATTTCTAGTATTACATATCTTTCCTCAGCTCATATCCCTTGGTAAGCAATCACAAAGCTCAGGTATGAGACTAGTGTGTTATATATGAATGTATTTATAGCATTAAGACGACACAGTTAGATATGGTGATTTGCATGCCATGTGGTACACAGCTGCCCTATAAACATTATGGAGGTTAGGCCACATCTTCTGTCTCTGTGTTATTAGTTATAAGGCTTTCTGACATGATCTGGTGTCACAGGGCAGTGAAATAAAATATCAACTAGAAAAGAATTATATCCACAGAAGTGAAAAAAAATATTTTTGTCAACAGACTTGATGTCAAGAATAACAAAATTATAATTTTCATTGAACATATGTGTTAACTGCACCTTCCTGGAATTCTTGTGTTACACTGAAGTGTGGTAGAACACTGAAAGCTTTGATTTTGTTTCTTATGCAGGTAGATTAGCTCAGAAAGAATGTGTTATTTATTATGCAGTTATTATAAGAGCACAATATGCTAGAGTATGTAGGTGCACATGTTAATGAATTGAAGAAGTCTAAGGACTATGAGTCTGGTGAGATGTAGAATTCTTTAATAAGAAATAGAATCAGTTGTGTATAAGAAATGCATAAATTAAGAGAAGCATGCCTGACTTAATTAAAAGTTGTAGATGTATACAAAGGAGGTGAAATTATTAGTGACAATTAAAATATTTAATTGAGAAAAAGAATGTGTATAAATACATCAGTGAAACAATAAAGAAAAAAAGAGACATAAAGTCAGGATTGTTGTAAAAGTGATGACTATGAAAACAAGGAGCCACGTGAGATAGAGAATCCAAAAGTTGGGCAGATTGACCACATGCTTTTAATTCAAACTTGTAGTTGAACAGAATGAAATAATGAGCTATTTACTGGTACTGCTGAAATAAGAAAACTTAATACTTTGAAATTTGAAAAAAATATTTGATGCTCTGATACAAGTGCATAGGTCAGATTGCTTGAAAAATGTTGATACATAATGGACAAATCTTGAAACTTAAAAAAGATGAAGGTGTTGAGTGAGAGGTCTTGTCAGATATTTTTAAAACTTTGTTTTTTGGAACTGAAAATGTGGTATGTACATTGTTAACCTATTCTGATCACCATGTGGTGCCATTGGGTAGAAACACTACAGGACTACTGGCTCATTATACCAACACAACAATATCAATCAACAAACCTTATAAGAAATGATAAAAGGAGCATAAACAATATTTAATAGCTGCCATAAAAATAACTGTTAGCCTCCATTTTCCCTACATTTATCAGACATACACAGACATTTTACAAGCATTTTCCATTCAAGAAGTGAATAGAAAAGCACACACACTAAAGAAAATTCTGCTTCACTAATAAACTCAGTTAACAGAGGTATACAATTAAAACCTGTTTATGAAATGATCCACGATAAGTCATGATGCACAAAACTCAGGTCACCATAAAAATTAAAAGTTTGATCTTCTTTTCCAAACGGTGTCATCTAAAGAAGTACACCCCTTAAAATTGTGAATCCATGGCTTATGAGAAGCTAGGAATGGAAAATGAATTTATGTAAAAACACTGTTGTACAGACATCACAGGTAGTATGCAAAACATAGTAGTGATATACTGCATGACTGCATATTTGTTCATAGGCTTACAAAGCTTGACAATATGATAATCTGTATACTACCTCATACAGTGATAGAGTTAGCTGCTTCCAGAAAACTAAAAGTAGCACTAAAAAGAAAACAGAATAGGAATCGAAGAGAATGAAAATGACAGGTGTCATTAAGAAGAAATTACAGCCAACAGAATTGGTAACTAGCATGGTCACCATTATGAAGAAAGATAAGAGTCTCACTTGCACTGATTCTACATATCTGAACAGCATATATAAAATGAGTATTTGACCTATTGCTTACAGATGAAATGGCTTTAAGAATGCCAAATGTTGCTTTTTTGCTCAGTTTTTTATATAAACCAGTTTTTATCCAATAAAACTATACGACAACAATTCAAATTATAAATATTTTATATACCTTTAGGAATGTACAGATACCTTAGATTTCCATTTGTATTTCATCAGCATCAGAGATGTTCCAAAGAACAGTTGCCCAAACAGGTAACCATTTTCTCAAAAATTTCAAAACAATAAGATACAGTCATCCCTCTTCACAAAGGAGGAGCGACTACAGACCCTGGGAACTATCACACCATTAGCCTGATGAGCCTGATATGCAAAGCTATGGAACGCATCATGGACCTAATAAACAAGGATATCGGGAATCTCCATACTCTGGATCCCACACAGTGTAGTTTTGCCTGCTCAACCTGGTTGACTTCTTTGAGTCAGTCACCAGAGCTGTGGATGAAGGCAAGGTGGTTCATACAGCCTACTTTGATCTGGCCAAGGCCTTTGATACCATTCCCCACTCAGGAATCAAAGAAAAACTCAATAAGCTAGGCATAAACCCCTATATCACTAGGTGGTTTGAAAACTGGCTCACAGAGAGAACCCACAATGTGAAAGTAGCTGACTCCAAGCCAGACTGCCAACCAGTCACAAGTGGAGTCCGACAAGGTTCGGTCCTGGGTCCTCTTCTGTTTGGTATTTACTTGTCTGAAGTCCAGGCCACCGCAAAGGGACTTTGGCTGACAAAGTTCGCAGACAATTGCAAGTTGGGAGCTATTATTATCTCCCCAAGTGATGTTGACATCCTACAGAAAGGCCTCACTGAGATCAACGACTGGTGTTAGAACTATGGCCTTAAGCGCAATGCCAAAATATGCGTCATTATCCCCTTTGGGAAAAACCTGGTTCCCATGAATTACCACATTGATGGTAGTCCACTGAACACAGTAGGGGTTATAAGAGATCTGGGAACATAGGTTGACAGCAACCTCTCTTTTGACCACCACACTGCCACTGTGGTCAGAAAGTCCTTCTATGTGACACATCTCATTATTAAGGGTTTTGCATCCAGGAAGAAAGAGGTCATTGTCTCCCTCTTCTCCTCCCTCATAAGGCCAATCGTCGTGTACAATGGCTCATTTGGCATGTACCTCACTAGACACCTACAACAACTGAAGAGGCAGCAAACGTACCTCACAGAGGATCTTAGGCCTTAAAAACTTGTCCTATATGGACAGACTCAAAAAACTCCAACTATTCTCTGTCTCATATCGCCTACTTACAGGCGATCTCTGCTTGACTTACAAAGCCATGCCTGACTCAGCTCTATTAGAAATGCTACATCTAAAGAAATCCCAATCCCTCCACACTACAAGCTCCAGAGACCTCAACCTCATTACCACAATCAACAGAATGTGCTGGAGGGACAGGTTCATAACCTACAGCCTGCACATGCTATGGAATAGACTTCCCATACATGTCAAACATAGCACCTCACTGGCCCTCTTCAAGAGAAATCTTGATGAGTGGATGGGAAATAGAAAATTCATCCCGGGGATCAGTCCAGTGGCTCTACTCAACAGAGGCACTGGGAACTAAGGTCGGGTGGCACGATGCCAGGGTAATCCTATGGGCTAGGCTTGTAAAGGCTCCAGGGTCATTAGCCTAGTACACACATATGACCCTATACAAACACCACAAAATTCAATGACTGCCAATGTATAAACCTAATACAATTATATGATAAAGTCATAAAATTCAAGTTTTACTATATTACCCAAGATGCTGACACAGCAAATAGTTATGCAAACTTTTTGTAGACATAGATAAATACATTGACCTGGCAACCACATCCAAACAAAATGGGAAGTTTAAAATTAAATCAGTTTAGTGGTCTACATATATACATAAAAATACAACAAAACTAAATAAAAAAAAATCTTAAACTGTATACCCTCAACATAAATATATAAAGATTAATATTAGAAAAGCTATTGAATGAACTAGAAAACACAACCAGTAATTCAAAGATAGCCCATGAACTTAGACTAGCATGAGAAACTAAAATCATTTACAAATCCTTCTTTAGTTACATTAGGAAACTAAGGAATAACACTGAACATTATTAAGACCATACCCAATATAGTACAACTGACTCAGATCCAGTAGAGACATTCAACATACTAGCAATCAAATTCAATGCAAATGTCACCCCTGAAACAAATATAAAAAGCCCACATCTCACAGAATCAAACCCCCCCCCCATAATAACTAAATAGCACTCGCTAAATGTACTCTCCTGAATGAAAAAATCTATCATCCATGGGTCCCCGATAATGTATCCATTTACCTGATAAACAGCACAAAACACAACCAAGATGATAACTTAGATGATGCATCATTACAGATATTAAACCTAAACTTAGCCACTAGTTTTTTCCTTGAAGTATGGTGCACAGCTGTTGAGGTGCCACTTTACAAAGATGGACCCACCACAGATCCTAGAAACTACTGACTCATTAACTTGACTAGTATTAACAGAAAAGCCATGGACTGTATCATACTTGAAATAATTAACTATGAGTTCAAAAATCTTATAAGGCCTGACCACCCATTAGATTGTCTTTAATAATGGTAGGTCCTCTTTAATGTGCTGGTTCAATTTATTTGACAGAATAACACAAGCCATGGACAGTAGACTCCATCAGGCTAAGACAGTTGATACAATACCATAGACTAACATAATAAACAAGCTCAGTTGGCTCCAAACTGACCCTTACATAGTTAGTTGGATAGAAAATTAGTTGAGGAAGAGAAAGTACAGTTGCATACGTTCTACTTACCTATAATAGCTTGTTTGTGTCTTTCGGCTTTTCTCGGTTAGGGGTCGCCACAGCGGAACTCCGGTCCGCTAATGATTGGCAGTAGATTTTTTATGTGCCAAGTTTGCCAGCCCTGACGCACAACCTTCAACAAAGGTACACCCATTCACGCATGTCTCCACACAGAAGACGCTCTAGCTGAGAATCGAACGGCACACTGTCTTGCTGTGAGGCAACAACAATACCGCAGCACCACCACTCTCAACTCACTGCCTCAGTGGCATTATAGTTTATCTGCCAAGATAACCCAGTACTGGCAAGCTTTCAAAAGCTCAGACTTTCCTCCCTCTCTCTTTCTGTAACAGCTAATTGGCTACAGCTTATCCAAAGACAGAAGCCTTCAGTTGTCAGAGGAAATAAGTGTTCATGCTTTTTTGCTTCCACAAGAAGAAAAGTACCTGAACCCAGAATCATCTAACAAGAGTAAAAACACAGCCAATCACAATACCATATAAAAAAACAAATTCAACAATAAATGAATCAAAGAGGTTGAAGCCCACCTCAACTACACACAATCAAGGGGATGGTAGGTACGTGCTGCCACTGAGGCAGTAAGGATTTCGAACAGCTACTGTTACAGGTTAGTAGGACTTACACAACTGTACTATGTTCATCATTCCCACTGCCTCAGTAGCACTTTGGATAGATTCCCAAAGCTCATCCTACCTAGGAGGTGGAAAGATAAGGATCCAGGAATCCCTGGAAAATGATCCTTACTGCTCTGGAGTTGAAAAGACATCCAGTTTGTAGTGTGTTGCAATGGCATGAAGAGAGGATCAGGTTGCTGTCTGTAGAATGCTTCTAGAGTCCATTGCTTTCCAATATGCCATTGAAGAGGATAAGACCCTAGCCAAGTGAGCCTTAACCTTGCCTGGAAGAGATTTACCATGGTGGGAGTGACAGGAAATAACACTAGAAGACAATCATAATGCGACAGTTTGCTTAGAGACAGGTTGACCTTTCACTGCCCCTGGTTAGGACAAAACAGCTGTTCAGCATTCCTAAAGAGCTTTGGTCTGTCAAGGGAGCACTTGAGCTGACTGCGAACATCCAACATATGTAGAATCTTTTCTCCCTTGTCTTTTTGGATCAGGATGGAACACTGAGAGACTGGTGACTTTATTCAAGGTAAATTCAAAAATAGCTTTAGGCATGAATGATGGATTATTGTGTAAAATAATCCCATCCTTGTGAAAAATCAGATAGGGCTGGCCCACCATGAGACATTGCAGGCTAAAGACTTGCCTTGCAGATGTCAAAGTAATAAGTAGAACTGTCTTCCATGTAATGAATCATAAATCAGCCTGAGACGAAGGTTCAAAAGGAGGTACAGTCAATTTTTAAAGAACAAAATTGAGATCCTAGGGAGGAGGAAATTACTTTCAAGGGGATCTCATATGCAATTCTTTCATAAGCTGTTTGACCACAAAAATAGATTCATTGGAAGGGGTGGAAATACATACAGGAACATTCCTAACCATGGTAACGATAGAGCATCTGTTATCTAAGCATGGTTGCAAGGATGTCTTGAACAATTTTTTTTTCAGTTGCCTATTTTGAAAGCAGGTGAACACATCTACCTGAGCTGTTCTCCATATCTAGACCAAATACTGGAAGACTTTCAGTAGGATCTTCCACTTGAGAGATTCTGTCCAGGATCTCCTTAGTCTGTCTGCCACTGTGGTTTACTCTGATAGAATGTATAAGGCCTGAAGAGTCAGAGAATGCTGTAAAGCCAGCTTCCAGGCCATCCCTGATAACTGGTAAAGAGGATAAGACCTTGTACTCACTTGCTTGTTTAGGTACCATATCACAGTAGTGCCATCTGTGGCCACAAAAAGAGGACCTGGATTCCATAAGTGATAAAAAAAACTTTTAAGGTATGAATCACTTCCAGCACCTCTTTTATGTTTATGTGCTCTGGTGTGTCCTTAGAACCCCACAAGCCTTGTACGTGAACTCCCATGGACGCTGCTCCCCATGTAAATTCTGAAGAGTCCATCTGGATTGACTGGACTGGGGTCTGAAAACAGAAAGGGAATCCTGAATTCCGAGACAGTTGATCCCACCACCGCTGCAGTTCCTATTTCACAAATCCAAGTACCATTACCTGGAAATCTAAGGGGTGAAGGTACTAGGTCCATCAATTCTTCAAGCAGTATTAAATTTTTCAATGTATAGTGTCGCTAGTGGTATCATGGGGATCATTCATGCTATGAGGCCTAGAATTTTGAGGAACTATCTTTCTGAGGCCACATCTAGAAGAGAGAAATCCAAGAAAAAGCTCTGATAAGTCAGAACTTTGTCTTCTGGCAGGAAGGCCATTATCTATTTTACTGTGTCTAGCCTACATCCAGGGGAAATTTGATGAGACAGTGTGAGAAAGAACTTTTGAAGGTTCAGTTTGTAGCTTAGATTGGAAAGGAAGGATGTGACCTTGTCTACAGATTCCAAGGTCCTGGATACAGAATCTACACAAATAAGCATATCATCTAAATAAAGAAAAATGTGGTTGCCTAGGGTTCTGCAATAGGCAACCACTGGAGCCAGACACTTTATAAACACACAAGTTGCAGCAGATGGCCCCAAGGATACCGCAAAAAATGATACTGTAAGTCAGACAGAGCAACTATCAAGAACTTTCTGAAATTGGAAGCAACAGGAGTATGATGATATGTGTCCATGAGATCTCGAGTCACCATGAATCAGTGGTCTGGAAGCAACTCTAGGACTGACTGTAAGATGAGCTTTTTGAACTTTGGAACTTTTACAAATGTGTTTAGAAAGGGAAAATCTATGACAGGTCTCCATGAGTGTTCCTTTTTTGTACCAAAAAGATTCTGGAGTAAAAACCTTTGCCTTTGTGTATTGAAGGCACTGCTTCTATGATCTATGCTTCTACCATCTGATTATGCACTAGCAGAAACAGCTGTCAGGTCTAATTCCCCTGAAAGGGTGGAGGATTTTCAATCCACTACCAAGTGTATCCTATTCTCAGAACCCATTTGTCTGAGACTACTTGTGGCCAGGCTGCAGGGTTGACAGACAGACTGGGGAAAGAGGAAGAGGGGAAATAAAGGAAGGGCAGGAGGGGAGTATGGGTACTCTGCAAATCAGAATAGTCATTCCTTTGCAGGGAGTTGATTCTTTTTTGAAAAGGAACTCCTCTTGGTTTTGAAGAATTATTCTACTGCCATTTCCTTTTGGATCCCTGACTTTTGTTTGGGTAGGATGTTTATTCTGCCCCTTGGAGAAAGACACCTTGTTAGGAAAGAACTTGGGTACATGGTACATCCTAGATATAAAAAACGAAGATAGAGCACAAACTGGTAAAATACGACCAGGAAGTTCCACGGTCGGGGTAAACCACAGCAATTGCACGTTACCTCCTTATACAAAGGTTATACTGTTATCGCTGTCACCAAAAAATTCCACGCTGAAGAATTTTCTCCAAGTGTCTGCAGCAATAATGGAAATTTATTCTTGTAAAAAACAGGTATACGAACTGGTACAGCCAACACAACGCAGTGCAACAAACACAAACAATGATTTACCCGGGTTTCGTCCGCCAAGACGAACTTCATCAGAATAACTACACTAATTACTGCTTCCCTTATATATACAACAGGTCCAGTCAATTACTTAATTAATTGATAATTAAATGTACTGTTTAAACAATTTATTCATAAACAATGTTTAAAATTAAGTAAACGCAATAAATTCATGTTTTTTATGTGTATTCATTACCTATATTTTGTATATTCATGGAATAACATAAATGTCATATAAAAATCACATGTATATCACATAAAAAAAGAAGAAACACATGAAATGCGACAACATAAAACTGGTAACATTATAAAATGAATAAAAGTTGTGTTGCATAGAGCAAACTAATATTCTATTACAGTTCCTATATTAAAAAAATATATAATATATATATATGTAAAATATATAAATAATGATACAATGTGTGTATATATTGAATTGTTTAATTTATGTACAAATATCTCTTATAAACACCCCACCCTAGTTATATAAATACTATTCATTGTATAATATATATGCACTTCCTTTTCTAATTAAGTAAGATTAACAATTGTGTTGATTACTCCTTAGGATTTTATGTATATCTATATATTGTTCAATCTATTATACAAAGATATACATAGATTGCACATATGTGTATTACACTTCCCTGCTTATTAGAATTAATTTTGAAATTTTAGAATTTTTAATTTTAACTTATGAAATTGGTAGTGTACAAAGACTATATCAATGCTTGCCCTTAATATGATTTTTCATAAGGATAGGTTTAATTGTACAATATTCATTAAGTCCCGGCCAATTGTGGGCATTCAGAAGGATCTGCCATCTGAGCTCCTGTATATCCAAATCATATTTTGTATATCTTCCCTGTGCATCATTTAATAAATGATCAATGATGCAAAATTTAAATCTATGATCAGCATATAGTTGAATATGTCTCACTAGGGCATTTGAAGTTTTCATATGCTTTATGTCCAAAAGATGTTCTTTTATTCTACTCCTAAACTTCCTACTGTTTTACCTATATAAAAGGCTTTACAATGTTGACAAAGTGCCACATATATAACGTTTGAAGTATGACAATTAAAATGCCCTTTAATTTTAATATTGTTTAGATTTATCTTAATTTTATCCTGTGTGTCATGGATGTATTTGCATTTTGTACATCTTCCACATCTAAAATTACCTATTGGTCTATGGGTTTTATGTTTCTGTACTTCCATATTATTCTCAAAATATTCCTTGAAAGATGTATCCTTTTTGTATACAAACTTAATTGGTCCTTGAAATATTTGTGCAACCGTGTGATCATTAATAAATAGGCTCCAATTTCTTGTAATAATTTTCCTTATTGTTTGAGTAGAGTCATCAAAAACAGAAATATATAGGGGTATCTGGTCCTTATTTTCATTTTGTGCTTTACTTATATCTTTATCATAGCCGTAAAGTAATATGGCTTGATATATTCCTACCTGTCTCTTAGTTTTTACTTCTTGTTTGATTGTTTCACATAAGATTTTTGGATAGCCCCTATTTAAGAACATATTTTGCATGAACTCCAACTCTTCATTGAATTCCCCTTCTTCACTAATCATCCTGGCCGCCCTGACCATCTGACCCTTAACAACTCCCTTCTTTTGGTGGTCTGGGTGCCAGCTGTCATAGTGGAGATAAGAATTTGAAAAGGTCGATTTTCTGTGAATGTTTGATTTTAGCTGTCCCCTATTTTTATCAAATGTTAATTGCACATCCAAATATGATATATTTTCGTAGCCAATATGATGTGTAAATTTCAAAAATCGAACATTTTGATTGATATATTCAAGGAATATTTTTAGTGCTATTTCATCGTTATCCCATATTATAAAGATATCGTCCAAATACCTGGAGTATATTTTGATGTATTGTTGGAATGGACTATTGAATATGTAATTATACTCCCAATATGTCATTATTAAATTTGCGTACATGGGGGCACATGCTGCCCCCATTGCAACTCCATCAATTTGTTTATAATAATTCCCTTCATAATACAAATAATTATTGTGAAGTACAATTTCCATAAGACTAATCAAGGTATTAATTTGTTTATAAACAATGTACAAATACGTACATCCTAGATATCCCATGAATTAATTTGCCTCTATCATTCCACTGTTTGAGAACCTGCGTAACAAAACACCAATTCAGACCTTTGAGGTGCATTTAAATTCTCGGCCTGTAAATCATCAAAGTAGTTTTGATTATGAAATCAAGCATATTGTCTTAATACAACAAAAGAAACATTACTTTTTGAGACTGTATCTGCACATTTCAGCACACCTCCCAAACATGTTTCAAAACCTTAGTCAGATTAGAAACAATTTCATTCATATAAAACTGCTAGTCTACAGCTAAGGATGCAGAAAAATTATACAAACAGTATGCACACTGTAAAATAAATGGGCACACATAGTCTTGATAATTTAACATTCTAAATGCTAAACTACTAGAAAGAGACATCCTTTTGCCTTGAAGATCAAACCATTTTCCCTGTTTATCAGGGGACATTTGATTAGATGAAGTTAGGAACATTTTATTTGAGCAGGCAACTGGGGAAACTAAGTTTGGGTCAGCAGTCAAATGAGAAAAGAGACCAGCCATAACCAAGGAAATCCTACATGTTCTCTGAGCCTTTTTAGGGACTGCTGGAATAGATACTGGTTTTCCATGAGCAGCTATGGATAGCTGGTAAGAAAGTGGACATCTCATCCTCCATCAAGTGATATACCATGCCAAGCTCTCGGATAGTTCCTGACTACATCCAAAAATATCACCAAATCTAGCAATTATCTGAAGAAAGATGAACTTTTAGTTATGTACTCACCATAACTTCAGATGTTTGGGATCCATCTCGCCTACATTCTGTCTGATGGGCTCGGAGCCGATCCCTCGGCTCCGACTCGGCACGCTTATGCTATAGAGCGAGGCCTCTAATTGGCTGAGCTATCTTTATCCCAAAATGCACCACCACTAATCCCCCAGATCTTGTTTGTCCGCATTCATGCACACATGCACAACTTGTTTATATAACATTGTTAGATGTTTCGAGATGAAACAACAAGATTCGGACCTTCTGATATCCTCTGATCTCCAAGGAAGGGGGAAGGAGGGTGGGTTATTAGGAATGTAGGCGAGATGGATCCCAAACATCTGAAGTTATGGTGAGTACATAACTAAAAGATGTTATGTGATCCTATCTCGCCTACATTCTGACTGATGGGACAGTGTCCCTAGCACCTAAATCCCGGGTGGCTCATTGGAAAACACTCCTGAGCACTGTGGAACCAAATGAAGCTCGTCCTCTAGATGCCACATCTAATTTGTAGTGGGAAATGAAGGTGTGCGGGGAAGACCATGTAGCCGCAGCACAAATGTCACCAATAGCAAGCTTAGAATGAAATGCTACCGAAGTAGCCATAGCCCTTGTAGAATGAGCCTTGACAGAGGTGGTAAGCTCTTTGTTAGAATAAATATAAGCTTGAGTAATACAGTCCCTGATCCATTTGGCAATAGTGACCTTTGTGACAGCGTTGCCCAATTTGTTTTCTGCAAAGGATACAAACAACTGATCTGTTTTCCTTGTTTGTTTGGTCCTATCTAAATAAAATCGTAACTGTCTGTGGACATCTAGTGTGTGGAATATAAACTCCGCTTTGTTAGAGTATTTTGGGAAAAAAACTGGAAGCTCTAACAATTGTTGTAAGCATAAAGTAGAACAAACTTTAGGAACAAAAGAAGGATTTGGTCTGAGGGATACTCTGTCTGTATGAAAAACCAAGTACGGGGTTTCACTGACAAAGCTTGAAGCTCTGAAACCCTTCTGGCTGAAGTAATCGCCACTAGAAAGGCTGTCTTCCATGATAGAAACTTTAGATCACAGGTAGCTGCCGGTTCAAAGGGGAAAGAAGTTAAGGCACGCAACACTATATCGAGATCCCATGGAGGTGCAGGATGAGAAATCGGAGGTCTTAATAGAGCAGCACCTTTCAAGAAGGTCTTACACAATCTGTTGCTCATTAAAGGTGGGTCTATGGATTCATGAAAATTAGAAATTGCTGCCAATTGTACTTTGATGGTAGAAACTGAAGAGCCTTGATTGAAAAGAGGTCAGAAATTTTAGTACTTCTGCCACGGAAATAGAAATGGGGACCAGGCCCCGGAGTTGAGCCCAAATAGCAAACCTTTTCCATTTGCTAGAATACAGTTTCTTTGTAGCAGACTTATGGGCTGAAGATAATATGTGCACAACATCTGGATCCAGTGTATGACTCCTGACTATCGTCGGAAGAGGAGGAGCCAGGCCGTCAATTTCAAGGTGTGTAGGGACTGGTGGAATAGTCCCGACTGGTGAATCAGTAGGTCTGGGACCTGGTCCAGGAACCATGGACCTTCCAGAGCATGTTTCCGAAGATAGGGGAACCACACTTGACGAGGCCAGTAAGGAGCAATTAAGATCATTTTGCTCCCTAAGAGAGATGCCTTTTGAATCACCCTGGGGAGGAGAGGAACTGGAGGGAAGGCATAAAGCAAGCCGGTGGGCCAAGGATGGACTAATGCGTCCATGGGGCTCTTCCCCGGAGCCGGGGTTAGGGAGAAAAATTCTTTGCACTTCACATTCAGAGGAGTCGCGAAGAGGTCGCAACACGGAACTCCCCATTCGCTGAAAATCTGACTTGCAACTGTCATATTCAGAGACCATTCGTGAGGAGAGAGGATGGTTCTGCTCAATCTGTCGGCTATGACATTGGACTTGCCCGGTATGTGAGTAGCCACTAGGAAGCGTTTGGTCGAGACTGCCCATTCCCAAACTCTCATGGCTTCTCTGCAAAGAGGATAGGATCTGGTCCCTCCCTGTTTGTTCAGGTACCAGACAACTGACATGTTGTCTGAGTGAACAGCAATTACGCCCTGAGGGAGATAATCGTGAAGGGCTAGAAGGGACAGGAGTACTGCCCTCATTTCTAGGATGTTGATATGAAGAGGAGTCTCTTCCGGGTGCCATTTGCCTTGGACTGACCTGCCCAGGGAATGCCCCCCCATCCCATCTGGGAGGCGTCCGTGGTCAAAGTGGCCGCCGGAGGAGGAAGAACAAAGGGTCATCCCTGATCCAAATTGGAGGGCACTAGCCACCAGCGAAGGTCCCGTTTGCAAGATTCCGTGATCCATATGAGGTGATCGAGAGGGAGTTCCTGAAAGGACCACTGAGTTGAAAGAAGCCACTGGAGGATTCTCATGTGCAACCTTGCCAAGGGGACTAGAAGAACTGTGGCAGACATGGATCCCAATAGCTGGAGGACCATTCTGGCTGGGGCTTTGGACCTGGGGAGTAACGCTCGAACTTGATTTTGTATGGTTTGAATTCTGTCTGTAGGTAGATAGACCCGCATTTGGTTTGAGTCTATCTCTACCCCTATGAATCTTATTCTTTGAGATGGCCGCAACACAGACTTTGGCCAATTGAAGGTGATTCCAAGGGAATTGCCCAGTGATATAGTGGCTTGTAGGCTCCACAGAAGTAGATGCTTGGAGGTGGCAGTTAGGAGCCAGTTGTCTAGGTACGGAAACACCTGGAATCCTAGACTTCTCAGGTGAGCAGTCACTACTGCCAAGCACTTGGTGAACACCCTGGGGGCTGTGGTGAGACCAAAGGGCAGCGCATGGAACTGAAAATGACTGCCTCCTAGGCTGAAGCGCAGATGTCTCCTGGACGTTTGATGTATCCTGATATGATAATACGCGTCCTTGAGATCTATGAAGCACATCCAAACACCCTTCTCCAACAATGGGAGAATGGTTTGTAGAGTGACCATTCGGAACTTGGACTTTCTGACTGAACGGTTTAGGATGCTTAGGTTCAAAATGGGCCTCAAGTCCCCAGTCTTTTTTGGCACCAAAAAGAATCTTGAGTAAGTCCCTAATCCGATCTGGTCTGCGGGGACCGGTTGGATGACTCCTTTTTGCAGCAGCTTTGAAACCTCTGAGGCTGCGGTATCCCGTTGACTGGGTGGCGGGTCCGGGATTTTTTTGGACTGAGGGGGGGGGGGTGAGAGAATGGGATGGAGTAACCTCCGGCTATAATCCGAAGCACCCATTGGTCCTGAGTGATCCCTTCCCAGGCCTTCAGGTGCTTCGAGAAACGACCCCTGACTGGCTCCGGAGCAGCACAGCCAGGCAATCCCTCAGGGACTATGAAAGGCTGAAGAGCCACGAAAGGACTCGCGGTCTCCAGTGTTGCGAGGGCCTCTGCCGCCTCTGGGATGGCGTCTTCCGGATGAATTTCCCCCTCCTCTGCCTCTGGAAGGGGAACTTTCCTGCTGAGAGGGGTAAGGCTTCTGAGATCTACGGAACCACATTTTCCCTCCTCTTTTAGCCTTGGGATAAGGCCGAAAGGGAGTGGAAAATCGTGCCCCTACGGCAGTCAGAGTCTTACCCTCCTGTTCACAGCGGGTTAGTGTGTCTTTTACCTTGGGTCCAAACAGGGAGGACCCATCAAAGGGGGCGTCGGCAAATGAAGACTTAAAGGCCTCTGCGAAATGACACAGGCGGAGCCAGGCTTGTCTCTGTAGAGCAATGCCTGTACCCGCCGCTCTACTCGCCCCTTCGGCCGCATACGAAATGAGCCTCATGGATGAGTTCGAAATGGACGACATTGTAGCCAGCTGAGAGCCAACCGTCTGGGCCAGCTCCTCAGGCAGGTTACCCAAGAGGGTATCGGATAGCTCCTTAATCAGATCCCTCTGAAATCTGGTAAAGTGCATCAGGTAGTTCAAGGACCTCAGTGTAAAGGCCGCTGAACTAAGGGTGCGCTTTCAGTACCGATCCATGCTCCTAGACTCCTTATTAGGAGGATGGACGGACGTAGAAGCCTCTGCTACATCTTGCTGGGTAGCAGATGCCACAACCAAAGCATCTACAGCCACACCTTTAGTAAGGAACTCTCTATCAGGGGGGGCCGAGAGAAATTTGTTCGGACGAGCAGGCACCGGTTCCACAGAGTCCGGGTGTTCCCACGCCCTTCGACAGATCAAATCCAAGAGCTCGTCGAAGGGCGGAGACACCCAGGAGGCGGAGGGCTGAGCCCCGAAGGCCTTCAGGAACACCGACTCGTCAGCAGAGGGAGGTTTGGACTGCCAGCCGCCTCGTTGTTTTAGGGCCTCCAGGATGTCTGCAAAGGAGACATCATCCGAGGACGACTTAGGGGACCCTTCTGCATCATCGAGATCGGTGTCGGATGTCAAAGACTCATCAGGGGAGTCAACGTGCTTCCTCTTGCACGACCTTTTCCTGGGAGGTTCTTCCGAAGAGGCTTCAGAAGGACCTCCAGGAGGGGGAGAAACCCCAGAGGGGGTAACCTGAGGCCCTGGGGCTCCGCTGTCTAAAGACAGGGGGACTGCCAACGACCCAGTCTCCGTATGCAGGGAGGTAGCTGGGGAAACCATGGAGGTAGCCAAGGAAGATTTGGCTAAAGCGCTCCTCATAGCCCTGAAGGCGGGACCACCAGAATCCTGGGAGGGTCCAACCTCCGTGGCCACGACAGTGGACGGTACCCCCGCCACCGACGCACCAAGAGGGAGACTTGGGACCGAGAGCATCAATCCCGAAGCCTCCCCCCCAGGGCCGAAGGAAGAAGTCCGTGTACTGAACTCCGACCCAAGAGCCGGAGTTGGAGCAAGGGTCGGGCCCGACCCTAACACCTCCACAGGTTCCACCAGCACCGGCTCCAATGGTGCCGAAGCTGTTGGAGGAGGAACCACAGCAGGGGAGTGGACCATCGGCTCCGAAGCCAAATGGGCTGGAGCTGAAACTAGCTTTTGGAACACCGGAGACTGGAAGAGTCGAAGGAGCACCCTGTCGATGTCCGAATCAGACATCTTGGATGACCTAGAGGATACCGATCGGGCCCGAACCGATTTCTCCATCGGCTCCGAAGGGCTCGGGGACCGGCTCCGAAAGGACTCAACAACTATCGGCTCCGAGGAAGATTTCAAGGAAACTTCCCTCGGTGCCGATAAGGACTTCGGCTCCGAGGGGGAAGAGTCTGAGCCGGTAACCCTGATCGGCTCCAATATCAGTGGAGCCGATGAGGGTGACCGCCTCTCGATGCCCCAGACCTCGGCTCCGAAACCAGAGGGGTCGAGGCTGGAGGCATCGAGGCAGACCATTCCGACCTCGGCTCCGAAGTCCGTGGAGCCGTTGGAGAAGTCTGCTTGGATTTTTTAGCAGTCGGTTCCGACTGACTGGTCGGAGCCGATGCTTTCTTCTTTTTAGAAGGAGACGGAGAGGAAGACAACGCCTCTTCAAAAGAAGGCTTGATTAATCCCTTGAGGATTAATTTGTTTTTCCTCTCCTGGAGGACTCTTGAAGAGAACGCGTGGCACACACTGCACGACTCTTGCAAATGCTTAGCACCTAAGCAATAGACGCACGAGGCGTGGTCGTCCGTTATGGACATTTTGAAACCACACCTCGTGCATTTCTTAAACCCGGAGGGTTTGTGTTCTTTCGACATAACTGCTGACAAAGAACCCACAAAAGCGAGAAACACACTAAGCCTTTAGTCAAAGACAGTTCAACTTTAACAGAAATTATATATATAATTTTTTTTTTTTTTTTTTTTTTAACACACTGACAGCAAACAGTATACTGATAGAAAAAGTAAAAGATAGATAGAGGGAGTCAAGACCCTCTAACTTAAACGGGTACTTGACCCAAGAAATTACACAAACAGTAAAGTAACAGGGGAAGGCCCCTCTAACTGAAACGGGAAACCTTCCCTGACTAAAAATTTCATGAAATTAGTAAAACAAATTCGCCAAACACACAAATATAACAACAATAGCTGTTAAAACAGCTTTTGGGTTCAAGGAAAAGAAATTTGTGACAGGAAAAAGCCTAATAACTAGTACTTAGCCCAGCCAATGTTGAGACCACGTCTAAGCTTGATAGCGGCAAACGAGATCTGGGGGATTAGTGGTGGTGCATCCTGGGATAAAGATAGCTCAGCCAATTAGAGGCCTCGTTCTATAGCATAAGCGTGCCGAGTCGGAGCCGAGGGATCGGCTCCGAGCCCATCAGACAGAATGTAGGCGAGATAGGATCACATAACATCACTTGTTTGGACTTAACCTCAGGTTCACTTTATAAAGAATAAGAGTGACTAAACTCAGTGTCAACTATGAAACCACCATTGTCCTCATCAGATCCCTCATCATTCTCTGTAATAACAGAAAGGTCTCTAGCCAAACTAGCACTAGAACCATGTATAGGAAAACCACTACCAGAATTAACTATATGTAGAACATTCTTAGCCAGGGAAACCACATCAGCCTTATAAACAGCTATAATCTAATTATCAGTTGTATGACAAAGCTTCTGTTTCTTTTTTTCTGAAATTCACTACTAGATAAATATCTGGGGAAAGAGTATTAACTCTGGCAAGGGGTCTCTTATCCCAGAGTATTCCTGCACCTAAAGGGTTTTGCTCTCCCATACCTGCACAGAGGATATGTCTAAACCCTGTTCCATAGTGGCTGGCAGTGCTCCACTACAGGGTGATGCGGCAAAAGGTATATGGTCTGCATGCCAAGCAGTGGCCCAGATAGAATCACTAAAAGTTCTTCTTCTTTCGGCTTTTCCCGGTTAGGGGTCACCACAGTGGATCACATGTCCGTTCATGATTGGCAGTGGAGTTTTACAGTGTCAAGTTGCCAGCCCGGCACCCTACCTTCCACAGAAGGCACAGACTCACACCTCGGGCCAATTTGGAGTGTCCAATCCACCTACAGCATGTCTTTGGGAGGAAACCCACAAGACCACAGGAAGGACATGCAGACTCTGCACAGAAGGCACCCCAACCGAGGATCGAACCGGAGAACCTCTTGCTGTGAGGCAGCAATACTAACCACTGTACCACCACACCCACCTGAATCACTAAAAATTGGTTGAGATATATTTTTATTTTGTTTTGTTTTCTTTTTAGGACCAACTGGATTTGTTGGGGGCTGCCAGAGTTAGGCTCCATTAAACAAGGGGAAAGAACATCAGCCTGAATAATAAACAGACAGTACTGTATGATGTATCACAATAAGCACTTAAAGTTTTTAGTATAACGTATGTCCCCATACAACTAAACTATGCTAGACTCTTATTATTAAAAATAAAAACAGTTTGAAATGTGTTCAGAATTCTTTTACAACTCACAGAAGTTAAAGAATTTTCAGAACACAAAGTCCAGACAGCAAAGGAACTAATGTGCCAAATCAGTGTTAAGATTTAGCTCCACACACTTCAACACCATTAAACTTCAATAAAATATTTAATAGCAACTTAAACTATATTTTCATATCAGAGAGAATAACATTTCCACAGTGCTTTCAAATAACTTAATTCATGGCAAAATCATATTCCAGTGTTAAAAACACACAAAGCAGAGCCACAGATTTAGTAATGTATAAATGCTAAAAAATCCAAGTTATGCAATATTTTCCTGTCAAAAAATGAAAATAAAGCAGCATAACAACAGTAAAGGCAGGTGAGATTAATTTTATAGTTCTGACTGCACGAGACAGCCCCTAGTGTTGAACAACACAAATATATATATATATATATATATATATATATATATATATATATATCCCATTTGATCCAGCGAATTTACAAATTTTTTCGAAAATGCACTTTCGTGTAAAAACAGAAACAAAAATAAAATAAAAAAAAAACAGAAAAGAAATAAAAACTTGCAGTTTGCAAGTAACGTTAGTTGTACATCAATGTTTAGTGTTGATGTACAACTAAGCAAACTATTGCTGAGATCGTGGTACAGTGGGGATAAGGGAATATTCCCTTTTCCCCACTGTAATGTGATCTTGGAGTAAGAATATTAAAGTAGGGAGGTGTGGCGGGCACAGCACCTCATATTGGGGGGGTGCAGGGGGGCTTTTCCCCCTGCATAATTGTATTTAGTGTGTTTTTTTTTGGTTTAGGTTTTATTTTTGTTTTTACACGAAAGTGCATTTTCGAAAAAAATGCACTTTCACATAAGTAAGGTCGTGAATTTACATTTTGATGAAACGTAAACTCGCTGGATCAAAGTAGATCCATATACACACACACACACACACACACACACACACATATATATATATATATATATATATATATATATATATATATATATATATACATACACACTTCACTTCCTGAGAGAAATACTGAAAGTTTTCTCAGAAACAGTAATAACAAGCATTTGTCAAAGAGAGAAGCCATACAAATACTGATACAATCAGAATTTTTTACAGGAATTACTGTAAACATGGACAGAAAATATTAAAACAAATATAACATTTTAAATAAACTTAAAAACAGAAACAGAATAATACATTTCATAATAAAATGAGGGGAAGGGTTAAGCCGTAAAAATCAGCACTGGATCCTGTGAAGAGTAAGAGTACTTTGTTCTCTGAATGACAGAAAAAGACAGAAATTAAAGTTATGTACTCACCATTTTAATAAAAAAGTTATCCTTAGAAAGGTCTTTGAAATCTTTAGAGAAGCTGCTGGCTTCTGCTTGTGTTTGATATAGAAATTGGAAATAGCAGCTCATTGCACTTTGATTATTGAAAAGATGGATCTTTTTTGGAAAAAGTTTGACAAGATGTCTAGAGTGGAAGAAACAGGAGCTGAAAAGGGATATATCCCCTTAGCAACTTGCCAGAGACAGAAATATATATATATATATATATATATATATATATATATATATATATATATATATATATAGATATAGATATATATAGATATATATAGATATATAGAGAGAGAGAGAGAGAGAGAAAGAGAATCTCTACCATTTGGTAAGGTAAACATTCTGGTATTCAATTTTTGACAGGCTAACAAAATACAAACCACTTGAATGGAAAGCCTGGCATATCTGGCCACTGTTAAAATTGGAGGAACCATGCAGTTAGCTTCAGTATCTCTGGGTCCTGGTGAGGCTGCCTAGATGGGTGAGTCAGATGGCCTGGATAGCTGGTCAGAATCCAGGGAGGACACAGTAGATGAAGCCAGAGCAAGGGGAACCACAGTTGCCATAGTCAGAAAGGAACAATGAGGATTACTTTGGTCTTGCACCTTCTTGCTTTCTAAATGAACTTCATTATCACAGAAAAGAGGGGATGGTATCTAAAAGACCCAGGGGCTAACTGTGGATTAGAGTGCCTCTCAGTGACTGTCCCTGTGGAGGAATTAGGGCAAAGTAACTGCTGCACCTGTAGTTTAGGTACGAAGCAAAAAGACTGCAGCATGGTTGACCCTACCAGCTAAAGGTCTGATTCGTCATTGCTTAAGTGACCACTCGTGAAGCAGAAGGATGGTGCAATATCTGGCTAATATCCCACCAGACTGCCACTTATAATGTGATGACCCCACTTAAAACCTGGGTCAGTAGTTAAGGAGTCTCAATCCTTACCACTGACTCGAGTGTGGGAACATCATGGAAAACACCAGAGCACAGAGCACAGAAGAGTAAAATTTTACAATTTCCCTTAACAGCACAACAGGAACACACTCTACTTTCCTGGGACTGGACTATATACCTCTGTCCACACCAAATGTAATCCCTTATCATACACTTCAGAGCAATATGTTCCAGTTTAAGACCTCTGATTCCCTTACACTCAAAATAAATTTAAATCTCACACACTCATTATGGGAAGCCCAACACAGACTTCCATTTGTTTATCCTCCCCAGTACAAATGGTAATGCTGCCAACAAAAACAGACAGGTCTATACGCCCTTCAAAGAGTGATCAATTATTAAAAATTAAATATCAAAATAAATGACAGCTATGGCCAGAAGCAGCCAAGCATTTGAGGTGACCTGGGGAGTATCAAACAGGCGCAGACACTCTCTAATCTCTAAAGAACGCACTGATTGTCCAGCCACAATGTAAAGTAATAAAAATGTTTAACAATAAGTACAATGATTACAAAAAATGTAAATCAATAACCTTCAATAAACACCAGAATTCAATCCCCACAAATATAAAATTAAACTGTAGGACAGAAGTCCATCATCTTAGAAAAACTCTTATGTAACTAAATTTTCCTAATCTAATTAGAGAATACTGTCCCTGACCTAATCTAAAACGTAACAGGAAGGCAAAGGCAGGCTTATAGTTTTTGGTGATTTATTCTTCCTGAGTATCCACTGACTGCAACTATTCACTAACTTCTGCTCTTAACTACCTGCCCAGTTTAACAGTCTCAACTATCTTATTTTAAAAATAACAGTCAGCTGTTTGAAAAAGTTATTTTTCCTGTCAATCAGCTGTTAAAATTACCTAGCAACCAGGAATATTCTAATTACATCACCTACTGATCTGAATCTCCCACACAAACATGTGGAATTAGAAATATATCCAAACACTGAGATTCTTTAAACAGTTTGTATAAACAGGGAAATACTCAACATTTTAAAAACACATTTACATTTTCACAATTAGACATGCTGGCATACAATACAAGTTAATTTGAGAATATACACAAATCTCCTGCCAGACATGCTATCACAGATGACAGTGTTTTAATTTTCTTCACATGCCCCCCCCCTTATGACTCAAGCACAATTTTCAAGTGACCCCTGAAAACCGACACTTGAGGAAAAATGGGCCTACCTGGGAATACTAACCCATTCCTCTCCTGGACAATCTATCTGCATTGGAATTATTAACCCCACTGTGTTGTTGTATGGTCATATCATATGATTGAAATCCTAGACTCTACCTCAGTAACTTGGCATTTTACTTACTAACCCTACTAAGCCATGTTAAAGGGTTATGATCTGTGAGTACAGTGAATTTCCTCCCATAAAAATAGGGCTGCAGCTTTTGCAATGCCCACACTATGGCCAAACACTCTTTCTCCATACCTGCATAGCACTGTTCTCTAGGCTGGAGTCTACAGCTCAGATAAATCACTGTGTGCTCTTCTCCTTCGGTGGAAACTTATCTAAGTACACCCCACCCCATAATTTGAAGCCACCTGTACAATAATTTCTTTATTATAACCTGGACTGGCTAACACAGGGGGTCCTCCCAAAATCTCTTTTAGTTTATGGAATGCCTGTTCACAATCTGTGGTCTACACTATCTTGTCCTGTTTATTCTTCCTGACTAGATCAGTAAGGGGTGCAGCTATGGTACTGTAATTGGGCACAAATTTCCTATAGTACTCCACTGTCCCTAGAAATGCTCTCACTTGTTTCTTAGTAAAAGACCTAGCCAATCTTGAATAGTTTCCACCTTGACAGGTTTTGGCCTAATTTTACCACTTCCCACTCTGTGTCCTAAGTAAGTGACCTCAGCCGTACCCACCTGACACTTACTGAGTTTAATGGTTAATCCAGCCCTACTTAATCTATCCAAGACCGCCCTCACATGTTGCTCTGCAAATTCCAGTAGCATAGTCTTCAATGTAGAGTTTAACCTCTCCACAAGACCATTAGTCAGGGGGTGCTAGGAGGTGGTCTTTAGATGCTTCACTCCACAATGCTTCCAAAAACAAGTCAGCAGATCTGACATGAAGCTGGCACCTCGATCAGTCAGTATTTCCTGCAGAAAACCTTCTCTGCTGAAGATTTCTAGCAAAGCATTTGCCATCTTCTCTGCCTCAACAGACGACAGAGCCACTGCCTCCGGATAGCTAATAGCATAGTCTACTGCCACCAAGACATATATCTTTCCTGCAGGACTTGGAGTACTCAAGAGTCCCACAATATCCAGGGCCACTCTCTGAAATGACTCTTCGATAACAGGCAAAGGCATTAATGGAGCCTTAGCCTTGTACCCTGCTTTACCAACTTTATGGCACTCTTCACAAGTCCTAAAATATCCTACCACATCCCTTTCAATCCTGGACCAATAGAAATTTTGCATGATATGTCTGTTAGTATGTCTTATGCACATCTGACCTGAGAAACAAATGCCATGTTTTACAGCTAAATGTGGCAGACAGTAAGCTCTAGGCACGACCAACTGCCATAGCACTTCAGTCCACTCTCTATACATCAAACCTTTGCTACAGCACACAGACTCCCCTCTTCCATGAGCCTCAGGTGCCTCCTTAGCCATCTCCCTCAAGCTTTGTAACTACGGATCCATAAGTTGAGCTTGTCTCAGCTCTACCTTCATGACCTTCCCCAAATCCCCTTCCATAGGAATCCTAGTCACTTAGAACAGCTGTGCCTCGCTGTCACTCTGGGTGCCACCACTCACCTCTGTCCTCACAGCCACCATGTCCAAGGGAATATCAGTACCCACCAGCAGCTGTGGCTCACATTCAGACATACTGCTACCAGATACCTTCTCTGAAACAGCCACCACACCAGTCCCAGCTTCAGGTAAAATTTCTTTCTGGATCTCTCCCAGACTACCGGACCTACATGCCTTTCTCCAAGCTTGACTGCATGTACATACGGAAACACATCATCAAAGTCATTCACTATTAGGACATCTGCAGGAATATCCTGAAACACACCTACGTGTTTGCTTCCTTTTCCACACTCCCAGTCAAGATGAAACCTACCCAAAGGTATTTGGAACGGGGTCCCTCCCAATGCTCTGAATGGAGTGGACTGCCCAAGCAAGTACTACTTTTCTCTAACTACTACAGACCTCTTTGCAGTTACCTTTTTACCATCTATAAAGATAGGATATAAATTTTGGTGATAATTTGGCACTCCAGCTGTTTCTAAATAACTTACCACTGGCAGTTTGTCATCCACACTTACTGTCTCCCTCACCTTCTGTTTCTCACCTTGCAGCAATGGACACTTGGCTGCCATGTGTCCCCTCTGGTTACAGTTGAAACATCTAATCCTTAACCATGCACTTGGATTAGTAGTTTCCCCCGTTATTGGTTTACTCTGTTGGAGTGGTTTAGACTGCCCCCATGGGTTCCCTTATATCCATGTGTAGCAGTGGGTATCGTTTCTTATGCAGTTGTGCCCTGCTTGCCAAGTAGAGATCCCCTTTTCTCTCCAATTTCTCTGCAGAGTTACACTCACATTTTGCTAATCAGACTCTTATGTCATCAGGCAAAGTATTGAGGGCTTGTTCCCTCACCAAAATGTCTGCCAGTCCCTCAAAAGTGGTGACCTGACACCCACTCACCCATCTGTGAAAGTAAGTACTTACTTCAGCAATATAAACACATATACTTTCATCTGCCTTTCATCTATGTACATGAAACTCTTTTCTATATGCCTCAGATGTAAGCTTGAAACAGTCAAGCAAGCAGCATTTCATTTTGTCATAATTCAAACAATCTACATAATTTAACTTTGCTACAGCCTGAACAGCTTTACCATGGAGTAAGGGAGTCAGGAGCCGAACCCAGAGCTCATGGTCAGCATCAT
This sequence comes from Protopterus annectens, assembly GCF_019279795.1. Lineage (NCBI taxonomy): Eukaryota > Metazoa > Chordata > Ceratodontiformes > Protopteridae > Protopterus > Protopterus annectens. The sequence goes on from NC_056738.1 coordinate 361,648,648, forward strand.
ATTGTCTATGTACCCTCTCAAGAACATAAATGAAACTATCAAAGTCATCCCCATCCCTGTACTGAGGAAAATATTTACTGATCTTTACAGCTTCTGAGGTCCACTTATTCCCTTCCCCATTACCTCCATGACCCTCTCAAAGGGTTTGAAGCTCCATTTCATGCTGGCACTGTCTCTCATTGTCCACAGCTTTTAAATGCCTCTGTCTCTCTTCAGTCTCCAGCCATTTAATCTACAGTTCATATTGACACCGTTTCCCCTCAGCCTCCATTTCGTATCGGCGCTGCTTCTCCCTTTCCTCACTCTCCAGGCATCACATTCTCTCACTTTCTTCAGCCTCCAGTTCCAGTCTCCTTAACTTTAGGTGTATTCTCAGATCCTCCGATGAAAGTGTGGACTGTCCTGTTTCAGCAGGCTGCACATCACCAACTCCAAACTGGATAGCCTCCAAACAGCTGGTCTGAGCTGTGGCTGCAACCAAGGCTGAAATCATTGCTTCCTTGGTCAGGCTGACATGCACCAATCCTCTGCCTTCACACTCCTTAGCCAACTGGATCTTTGTTAGCTTGCTAAAATCTTCTACTGACATCCTTGCTTGCTATCCCTGACTATCTAACTAAAAATAAATAAATAAAACTAGGGGATTGAAATTCTGAACGTTTACCTTGTGGCTGTTAAGAGTGCACACCTTAATGGCAACTACCCACAGCCTATGGAATCCAATTAAAAAGCCCACTAAGCTGCTAACAATTAAATGTGACATCCAGCTAATATCCACTAATAATGTGATGTCCCCCACTTAAAACCTGGGTCAGTAATTAAGGAGCCTAAATCCTCACCACTGACTCCAGTGTGGAACCGTCATGAAAAACATGAGAGCACAGAGCACACAAGAGTAAAATTCCAGAATTTCCTTTAAGAGCACAACAGGAAAATGCTCTATTTTCCTGGGACTGGACTATATACCTCTGTTCACCCCAAATGTACCCTTATCCTACATTTCAGAGCAATGTGTTCCACTTTAGGACCTGTGATTCACTCATATTCAAAATACATTTAAATCTCACACTCTCAAACACTTATGGGAAACCTGACACAGATTTCTAGTTGTGGCCCCTCCCCAGTACAAATGATAACGCTGCCACCAGAGTTAGACAGGTCTACACACCCTTCAAAGATTTATCAGTTGTTACAAACTAAATATCAAAATAAACGATAGCAATGACCAGAAGCAGCCAGGCATCCAAGGTGACCTGGGGAGTATCAAACAGGTATAAACACTCTCTAATCTCTAAAGAACACACTGATTGTCCAGCCACAATGTAAAGTAATGAAGAACATTTAATAAGTAAAATGATTACAAGAATGTAAATCAATAACTTTCAATAAACACTAGAATTCAATCACCAAAAATGTAAAATTAAACTGTAGGATAGAAGTCCACCATCTTAGAAAAACTCTATCTAAATAACTGAACTTTCCTAATCTAACTAGAGAATACTGTCCCTAATCTAATTTAAAATATACCAGCAAGGCAAAGGCATGCTTACAGTTTTTGGTGAGTCCTTTTTCCTGGGTATCCACTGACTGCAACTCTTCACTAACTGCTACTCTTAACTAACTGCCCAGCTTAACCATCTCAACTGACTTATTTTAAAAATAACAGTCAGCTGCAGTGGCGGCCCGTGGCATCAGACTGCATCCTCCCCAGCTGTGTGAAGAAAAGAAAAGAACATTTAAGTCTGTAAAATAGAATATTTAAATTAAACTAGCTGTTGTAAATGAGTCCGACTGACTCGCAAAGTCCTGGAACTTGAACTGCGCATGCTCGTTGCTCGGCGAGTTCCTTTTTTTTTTTTTTTGTAGTTTCTGTAAATCATTATCTGGACTGTCTCAGACTGCTGTAAAGGGAGTCCATATTATGGAGAATACTTCATCAGCGTGATCTGCCCTGAAATCTGTGCAGTAACCGCACAGTAAAGTGGAAGGGGGTCAGACTGCCACGTCCGCAGTCATGTAAGTGACATGAATGGCAGGATAGCTACTGATTGGTTCTCAGTCTCTTTCTGAAAAAGAGAGTGAGAAACAATCAGTAGTAGGAGGTAGTGAAGGTTATTTGCTACGGGAGTGCTACCATTGCAAATGGCTTTCTAATACCTACAGTCTACAGAGAGAGAATGGAAAGATGTCTGAATCCTCCTGAGTCCTGACCTAGCTACTTATTTGTTGTTCGTGATGGAAACGGACAGTCTCAGTCACTCATCATTTGATTTTTTTTTAAACTTGAAGTAAGTCAAGTGTCTGACTCACACGCATCATCTGTTTTCAGAAAACTTTACATGCCTATCACATATTATCTTTCACAGCAGGACACATTGTGTTACATAGTTTGCAGAAAACCTTACATGCCCGTGGCCCATTATTTGTTTTTCAAAGCAGGACATATCTGTGCACACATCTTTCAGAAAACTGTTCATGCTTGTGGCCCATTACCCATTCTTTTACAGCAGGACACATTTGCATGTCATCAGGACTGTGTGCTCTGCTCTCTAACCGACATCACTGCTAGTGCTATGTATTGTTCAACAGTCCTGTTGGTCTGCTGGGGGTGATGTTCCAGCCACATTTGCTAGCTGCAGCTATTGCAGTGCAACTATATGTTATCAGCAGAGGCAATGCGTTACACTGATACTTTACTGTGCTTTTGGACTGCCCCAAGTTTTATTTTTAGTGATTTCCTTTAGCTCGGGTATGTTTTTTTTGGGGGGGAGATGTCATGTCTGTCTTTTGAATGTAATGTATACAGTTATTTTTTATAGTTCATTTAGCTGGAAATGTAGTGTTTTTACATTTTTAAATTGTGTAGATTTGGGTTTGAAGATTTGTTTTAGGAGAGCTAGGGTTTTGGTGTGAATATTAATGTCCCTTATTTCTGTCTGAAGAGTATAAACATTTTCTTAACGTTTAGGAACACAGGGGAATTTTAGTAGCTCTAATGAATGCCCCGGGGTATAGATAAACTGCTAGTGATGCTGAGAACAGTAGATAAAACTGATGATGATGGTACACCAAGAGTTTAGATAAAAATGTCTTCTATTAAATTGCAAGTTTAGGCTGCTAACCTTCATTGTTTAATGACTAATTAGTAACTCTTTATATCCCTAAATATAAATAAATTAATGTGTGAGCTTTCAAACTGTGCATACTACACCTGGCTGTAGAAACAACAGCTGTTTCCAGATCAGTGTGAGCAGCAGAGTACACCTGCTGTGCTCACTCTCTACCAATGGCAACGGGAGTAGTTCTTGTAGTTTGGCATATAGGGGATTGGGGGTATATGATTAGCTGGCAGACCTCTGGAATAGTGCAGTAGTGCCATGTATAATAATACCTTTTGTACACTGACCTGCTATTGTAAACTGTGCTAACACTGATACCCTTTCTCTGCTGCTGTGTTGCACGCATTCTGTGTACCAGTTGCAGCGTTGGTATTAAGTAACATACCTGCACTCTTTTCTTTATCAAGTAAGTGTAGATTTTTTCCATGCAGGAATACATACTAACTCAATATACAATATACCATGTTTGTGAGCCACACTGAAAGTATTGCCAAATTTGCTGACCTTGTTTCTATGATTTCATTGGTGTGTTGGACTTGAATACTTTTATTTTACTATGCAACAAATATGGTGTATATTTTACTTTAACAGGGAAATGAACTGTACCGCAGAGATCTTTTTTTGTATTCACAACCTAGATATAGTAAGATGAAAAATGCCTACAGAAAACAGCAAAGCAAGCCAGAGATGCAAACCAAAACAATATTATTAGGAAGAGAACTTCTGAGAAAAGAAAAACTGTTGTGAGTTTATCTTGCAATGACCTTAACTATTGTTTTTACAAGTTGTCATATGTTGGGCAACTCCACCAAGATATTTCTATTTAGCTTTAGGCACGTGAGTAGGGGCAGCACACATTTATATCTGAATGGTTCCATTCCGGTTCTTGCTAGGCATGCTTGTGAATGATTAGCTAGTACATAGAGTAGTGTAGATTTTGGATAGTTTGCCAATCACCGTTAAATGTACAGGCACGTTTGAGTAGTTTGAAAAACTAGTTGACTTTGTTAAACTTATGACTACATATGTTTGTGATAGATTGACAGAGTTTAGCATACAAATACACATGGATGTATATTTACTGGATGATATTATTAAACAGATGTATTTTATATTTATAGTGTTCTGGTTAGATTATGTTTATGGTCAGATAGTTATGTGTTTCTTCTTGATTTTACTCTCTTTGATGTGTATGGAAAGTCTATCAGAGAGATGGGGCAGCATCAGGGAGACAGACCTGTTTCTCCAGCAGGTTTTGTTGATAGTTCTTGTCACAGACCTGATGAAGGCTTTATTGCATTAGGTAGCCGAAAGCAATTTTAGTTAAACGTCTTTTTATGCGTATTTTATGCTTTTAATACCTGATTTTGGAATGTGGGTTGCAAATAGATAGCTAGTATTTTCCTTAACAAGGATTCAGTTTGATCTAATCAGTAGTAGTGTGTGGGGGTGGGTATTTGTTGTTCTAAAATGTACTTTTACGGCCCTGTTTATACTGTTTCCTTGAAAAGGCTGGTTTAAAATTAAACAATATGTACATTTTCCACACCTACTTTTAAGTATATAAAAGGTGATATGTTTAACATTGTTAAAATATTTCTATTTTTTGTAACAAAGGATTGCTTGTGTGTGATGAATAAAGGCTTGTTGCTTTGGAACACTACCTGGATTTCATGAGTTTTGGAAATTGTTGTGATTCAGCTCATCAATGAAGATTTAAGACCATTAGTTTCTTTGTTTTTAGTTTAGCATACAGTGCTGCATGGACAGTAATGGTGCCTCTAAGGTAAAGCATCCTGTAGCAGGAGAGCAAGATAACAGGGACTGTGTCACTAGTAAGCAAGGCATATTTCATTTGTTTATGGTTGCTGTCCAGCTTTAGTATGGTTGAGCACTGACTAACTGACTCAACACTCCCTCTGAATTATTATTAAAGTAAATAAAAATGTAAATGTAACAAATGTTTAAAATGATTAATTTATTATGAACAGACTAGAGGTTACAGCAGGAAAAGCTTCTGCATTCCGTAGTTTGACCAGGCAGTGAACAAGTATACATTTCTATTAATACAAAACAGAAAATATCATAATCAGGGAGGTGATCCTGCATTGTTAGAAGTCAGGAAGAGGGAAAGAGGTTGATTTTACTCATGTTGATTTTACTTTTATTTAGTAAAAAAGTAGGTACACCAAGCCATTTGTTCTTTTATTAGAGATGATTCAAAACTGAATTTTAATGACTACTTGATGTTTGCATGCCACTGGCCAACTTCATACATATGTTTGTACATGGTCCATCAGTGTAGAAGCATTATGGGAATTTATAACCTCAAGGAGTCAGGATTAATGAAATTATATTTATTTGGTTCTCATTCATCGAATGACACGTGTGTGTGTGTGTGTGTGTGTGTGTGTGGTAGCAACAGTGTGAATTCCCTACCACCATTTGTGGAAGTTTTGCAGATTTTTGCCTCATATTTTTGTTCTGTTCTATTCCTCATAAAATCTGTGGTTTCTGAAGCTTTAATTCCTTAAATTGTTGATGGTGCAGTGGTAGCATTGTTGCCTCATAGCTACAGGTTTACTGGTTTGATTCTTGGCTGGGGTGCCTTTTGTGTGGAGTCTGCATGTCCTCCCTGTGTTGGTGTGGGTTTGCTGTGGTGTCCTCCCATGTTATAAAGACATGTGCCTGCAGTATTTCTCCCTGGGCCTTTGCTGAAAATTTGCTTTTGTTCCAAGTCAGACTTTCCTGGTTAACAGATGTTAAATAAATAAAATTGACAGGCATTTGAATTTCAGACTTCATATTCTTCAGAAAGTACATGATAACAAAACCTTTTATTCTAGCAATTTTCTAAGTTTATAAGATGAATATTTGAAATTTGTCCCTAGTTTTGGGACTGTATTCCCCCATTATTGGCTTTGTCCAGGTTTTTTGTGCTAAGGTTGATAGCTATTGTTAGAACTGAATTCACTGAATATGTCTGAGGGCTATATTCCCCCATTACTGGTTTTGTCCAGGTGTTTTGTGCTAAGAGGTTGACAGCTGTGGTGAGAACTGAATTCACCAAATGGTAGCCATTAAATTTCAGTCTTCCTCTCATTTACAAAACAGCTGATATGGCATAGTAGTATGTAGCTCTGACTGTTTTGCACAGAATCCTGTGTTCAAGACTTGGCAGTGAAACGTATGGTGGTAACACAGGATTTTATTCTAGCAACTTTCCAAGATTATACAAGCAATGTTTAAAATGTGCCCCTGGTTTTTGGGCTTTTGTCCCCCCTCAATACATTTTGGATTTTTTTCAGATTTATTGGGCTGCAAAGTTGATAGATACAGCTTAACCATAGATAGATACAGCTGAGTTTCAAGTAGATTTTACAAGAAGCTGAGAGCTACAGGGGAAGAGAAGTCTAATGCTGCTTATGTGGAGTCTGCTTGCATTGCTAGTAGCACAGCAGGTAGTGTGCTTCCTTTTAATGCAGAAGGCTGTGGGTTTTACTCCCACAGTATGTAGATGCATTGATGTTGTACTGTGTTGTAAATGGGGTGGATGCTGCCGTCTTGAGAATGTCCTCTTTGGCGAAGATACCTAGTAACTATGAACCTGTCCATTATCAGTCTGCCATCCATTCCCTATTGCAATATTATTAGCTTATCATTTTTTGAATGTTGTATAGGCAATTTATTCCTCAAGGGCAACAGGCACTTTATTTGTAGATGAGACAATGAAATATAAAGTTGTTTGCTAGCAGCAACCTCTTCATTAGTTACAGATCTTTTTAATGTGGAATTATTTAGATGACTTTTACTTCTGCAGAGATTGTGCATATTTACGGACACTGGTGGATTGTAGAAGTTTGAGTAGAAAGCACTAGAAAGCCTAAAACTGATACAAGCCTTCTAGCTTAAAAGAGAGAGACTTTGAAGTGATTAAGTATCAGTTTTCTGTATTTTCTTGCTGTACTTAACTGTTTTCTGCCTAAACGCTGATTTTCCAGCACTTATTGTGATTTAAAAGCTTGTTTTATTCACATATTGTACTTATATGACTGCCTGCACTTTTTTTGTTTAAATAAATTGTTTAACTGTTGTAGGCTACACACTAAAGTGCGATAGCCTTTTCAGATCACTTGTAGTCGTTTAAAGCTGTTTTAAGTGTACTTTTTACTGTTTTTGCCTTATCTTTTCAAAAAAAAAAATTTCTTGTATAGTCCAGTTTTCAGGCTAGTGCTGAATTCAGGGCTGTGTTACAAGTTTCTGAGTTGCCCATACCTTACTTCGATAGAGGGAAGTTTCTCTGTTCACCTGTGAGAGAGGGGACCTTTGAGCAGCCATCTGTCCCTGGAGCCCGAAAGTTCCAGCCCAGAAGTTAGTAGTTTAAAAACCGCGTTTGTACGGTTTTGTGTGCTGGGCAGCACCGGTTAGCTAGGGCTAAATTATTCCCGGCTCCACTAAGTCTCCTCTTCAGTTTTTCACTTGAAACTAGTCTAACTTTCAACCTAAGCACCCAAAAATCATCCTACAGTCCAGCACTTGCTGAAACCTAACAGCAAACACTAATGTACCCCGACACTTGATTGCCCAGCAGGGCAAGGCTCTTTATCCACCCCTCACCAACCAAGTGACTAAGCAGCTCACCCTACTATTCAAGCATGACCAAAGGACAATTTCAGGTGTACTCTCCAGTCCAGATGGTGAACCTGGGTATCCTGAGGCAATGTTACAACTGCCTCATGTACACAGACAGCCCTCTCCTCCTACCACAAAACACTAACATATGCGAGAGATGCAATTATACAGCCAAACTGGAGTCTAAGATCTCTCCACCCAAGACTGGAACAGGCAGTCATGAGGAGAAGGTTAACACTTGCACCACACCTCCAGCCTCACATAGACCTACTAAACCAGCACTGGCAACAAATACACATAAATACACTGAATCACACTCGGAGGCTCTAAATAAAAACCTGCAAAAGCATCAGAGAGCTCCAAAGCAGACACCCAAAAAACCTGCACCTCCCGTCACAAACCAAACAACACATACAACACAAAATCAATGTGCCGCACAATCACAGCCCTTAAGGCAAAATAACATACCTAACACAGCAGTAATAGGTGACTTTATAGTCAGGCACACTGAAGCCCCACTCACTAGGCTGGACAAGGAGAAGGTTACTGTTAGCTGCCTGTCAGGAGCCAGAATCCACCACATAACACAAGCACTCAGGTCACTCCAGAACAAGTACAAATATGACTCTGTCATTTTTCATGTTGGTGTGAATGACCTGAGACGTACATCCCTGGACTACATGAAAAGAGACAAGGAAGAGCTTTCTGTTCATGTAGCCCAGGCGGGTATGACCCTGAGTAGCATCCTGCCCTCACCAAGAATGATGCCTCAGTATAAAGAAAAACTAATCAATTTCAACAATTGGCTAAGCTACCAGTGTCATTCAAAGGGGATCCAGTATCTGTCAGCCTGGGATGACATGCTTGACAGGCCGCGTTGCTTTGCAAGAGACGGCGTGCACCTGTCACCCCTTGGCTTTCGAATACTGGCCAAGGCTCTTGCTGCCCCCATACTGCCTTTTTTAGGCAAGGCTCAAAATTCAAACCCCCCTCCGTAAACAGCACAAGTAAAAAAATGAGGGTTATGCTACTCAATGCCAGGAGTTTAAATCTCAAAATGCATGGGCTTAAAGCACTGCTAAGTATGGAGAACGTCGATATCTGTGCAGTAACTGAAACCTGGTTCAAGGCTCCAGAGAGCACTCCAGCACTACTGGGCTACAACTCATACCACACATTTCGGCCACAGAACATGAATCGAAACACAAAAGGAGGGGGTGTATCCACAGCCCTCCAGGTTAGTGGCGAAGCATGATACCTCTGAAATCATCCATGTGCAACTAACATCGGGCAAATCTACAATGCAAATTGTGGCCTGCTACAGATCATCCTCCATGACCCAGGACCACCACTCCACCTTTCTGGAGACACTGGAAAACATGAAGGTCCTACTGAACATGCTGATATTGGGCAATTTCAATTACCCTACCATTAACTGGGAAAACTACTTCAGTATAAACTCCCAGGCTCAGCGCTTCCTGGAATTTATAAACTCAAATACCCCGGATCAGCTGGTAAACTCCCCTACCAGAGGCCACAACATATTGGACCTGGTCATCACCAACACGTACGACAGGTATTCCACACTGGAGGTCAACCCGTCACTGGTTAGATCAGACCATAAACTAACCACTCTGGATGTCCACACCCCACCACCACCCCCAACCAAGGAAACCACAGTGAAAAACTTTTCTAAAGAAAACTTCACCTTACTTAAGGCAGAGGTGGTAAAGTTTCACAGCCCCCACGCTAAAGGATAACACTGCCCAAGATGCAAAATCCTTTACAATTGCACTCTATGAGCACCTACAAGGATGCATGGATCATGCCATCCCTAGCCAAACCAAGATTCACTCCCCTAAGAGAAGGAAACCAGTCTGGTGGCCCACTGCCATAAACAGGTTATACAACAAAAGGAGGAAACTAGTTCAGAAAAAAAGCAAATCCCAAGAAGGAAAGACATCCCTGATCAGTATCAGTACGAAACTAAGGTCCCTCATAAAATCATCCAAGGCTAGCTTTGAAAGAAAAATAGCCAAGGATTCGAAAGATAACCACAAAGCCTTCTTTAGCTATGTCAAGAATCTATGTGGCAACTTGCAGATATGCTCTGAGGTAGTGCAAAATAACAGAAAATATACTGAACCTACTGATATTGCCAACATCCTGGCAGATAGATTCAGTGCAAACTTCACCTCCCTCTCACCTTCAAGAGAGCCCACAACAATACCGGGAAAAGTGTAGTGTCCCAGAAATCACAGAAGCACAGATGAAAACATCCCTTTCAAAAGCCAAAAACACAGAATTAGTGGGGCCAGATGGTGTCCCAGGCTGCGTCTTGCACGAATTAACTAACCCCTCACCTAAACACGCTGTTCAACCTCAGCCTCTCCACAAGCTACGTGCCCATAGAATGGTGCACAGCAACGGATATTCCGCTCCACAAAGCAGGGGCCACAACTTACCCTGGTAACTATCGCCCCATAAGCCTGACTAGCCTGATCTGCAAGGCTATGGAGCGCATCATCATGGAACTCATTAACAAAGACATTGGGAACCTCCAAACACTTGACCTGACCCAGTTCAGCTTTGTTAAGGGCAGATCATGCCTACTAAACCTGAGTGACTTCTTCGAGACAGTCACCAAGGCCATAGACGAGGGAAAGGTGGTTCACACAGCCAACCTTGATCTCGCCAAGGCGTTCGACACCATTCCTCACTCGGATATTATAGAAAAACTCACCAGCCTGAAAATAAACCCCTAAATGACACGATGGGTTGCCAACTGGCTTACAGACAGAACTCACAAGGTAAGAATAGCGGGCTCCAGGTCCGACTCTAAACCAGTCACAAGTGGTGTCCCGCAAGGCTCGGTCCTGGGACCCATACTGTTCAGCATATACTTCTCAGAAGTACAGGCAAACACAGGTGGACTATGGCTAACCAAGTTTGCCGATAACTGCAAACTGGGAGCTGACATGGACATCCTTTAAAAAGGTCTTACTGAGACAGACAACTGGTGTCAAAGTCATGGCCTCAAGCTACATGCCAAAAAATGCATAGTCATCCCGTTTGGGAAAAACAAAACACCCATGAATTACCACATAGGTAGCAGCCCCCTTAATACAGAAGAGGTAATAAGAGATCTGGGGACCCAGGTAGATAGTAATCTCTCCTTTGACAATCATATTGCCAAAGTAGTTAGGAAATCCTTCTATGTGGCCCATCTAATTACTAAAGGGTTCGCATCTAGAAATAAAGACGTTATAGTGCCCCTCTACTCGTCACTCATCAGACCCATCATAGAGTACAATGCCCCATTTGGGATGTACCTCACAAGACACTTCCAACAGCTGGAAAGACCACAAAAGCACCTCACCAAGAGGATTACTGACCTCAAACATATGTCCTATGCAGCCCGACTGAAAAAACCTCCGACTGTACTCAGTGGCATATCGCTTACTCAGAGGTGATTTTTGCCTGACTTACAAAGCCATGTCCAACTCAGAATTGATGGACATGCTCCACCTAAAGAAATTCAAGTCACTGCGAGCCACGCACTCTAGTGAGCTAAACCTCGCCACAACAATAAATAGAATATGCTGGAGGGATAGATTCCTGTCACAGAGACTCTCCATGCTTTGGAACAAAATTCCTAACTACATTAGGCAGAGCCCCTCACTAACACTCTTCAAGAGAAACCTTGACGAGTGGATGGGTAACAGAAAGAACACCCCTGGGATCACTTCATTGGCTCTGCTTAACAGAGGCTCAGTTAATTGATCAATGGGGTGGTGAAAGCCGACACACTCTGGCTAGGTTTATAAATGTCCTCGGGCAGATAGCCCAGTACCTACCTATGAACCTAAATGTTCTCAATTGAGCAGTTTTGTCATTATTGGTGCATACATTTTGTTTCATTGTTTACTAGAAAAATGTTCAAAACAATACATTTAAAATGCCCTCTAACAACTGTACTATACAAGGAATATAATTTAATACAGTCAGGAAGGTGCATCCCAGAACACATATATGTTTTGTGTGCAAGGGGCCTATCATTTGAAAATAGCCCAAAGGTAATCTTTATCTGCCACTAGCCAAATGTATTTTCTTTGAATGTGGGTTTCCATGCTGTTTCAATGAATGTGAGTTTCAAGGTCAGAAAAGTTTTAATGCTAAGTGTTTTCAATGTGAGACTGCATTGTTTTGTTTAGCAGATGTCTTTGTGTTTGTGCTGTAAAATGCAAAATAAAACTTTCAAATAAAGTCCAAATCATTGTAGAAGTAAAGCAGTATGCACATTAGTGTTTATGGTAAATGGGGCAAAATAGCCAAGTAATGGGACATTGGAATGGCTGCAGGGGGGAGGCTCCATTCGACCATTATTTTCTGAGGGGGAAGGGTGGCAAACTCAGACAGCCCCGGCTGAACTATACCTCTCAACTGTCCAGATTTTCACAGAATGAATAGATTTTTGCTTCTTATTTTTGGTTTGTTCCTCATAAAATTTGTGGTTTTCTGGCAAATCATTTTGAAATTAAGTCACTAAAAGATGACAGACATTGAGTTTCAGACTTCATAACCTTCAGAAAAATGCATGCTAAAGCATGACCTGTTATTCTATCAACTGTCTCAGTTTATACAAGAGCAATTTTTAGTACTGTTTGTATGTTCCCCCAATATATTTGGCCTTGTCCAGATTTCCTGCATTAAAAGGTTGAGAGGTACATGCAAATAAATTGCCTTATAGAATTAGGCATATCCAAACTTCTTAACTGTCACCGATTTTGGCTCAAAATGTTGTTCTTCCCCTAATAATTCCTCTGCAAAATGGCAATTTTGGAAGAAAACATGGCAGGTTTACAATTAATAAATAACTGTAATAATCGGAGTTATAGATTACTTTTATTTCAGAAATGCATGCAGATTCTTTTGTCAGCTGCTCAAGTTAGCAGTACTAATATTAAAAAAGTGTCATTCTTTGACAGGTTCCCAGCTGTATTGTATGGCTATTTTATATTTTTGCATCACATTTGTGGTCCATTTTTCATAAAATTGTGTTTTTTTGGCAAATCATTAAAGACTGAAGTTAGAAAATAATGACAGACATTTGAGTTTCAGATTTTATACCCTTCAGAAAATTCATACTAATGCAAGACATGCTATTCTATTATCTTTCTAAGTTTATAAGAGCAATATTTAAAAATTGTCCTTATTTTTGGGCCTTTGTCCCACTTCTATGTATGGCTTTGTCCAGATTTCTTGCTCTGAGGTTGAGAGGTATGACAAATGTGTCAGGGCCATCACAGTCAGCCAGAGACATTTTAAGTTGTGACATACTTGTTGCACCCCACTCCCCCATGTAGTGACTCTGGATGTGTCCAAGCAAGGCAATGAGCAGTTATGCAGTGTAAGTGTGCAGAGTATCCCTCTATCCAAGGTAGACACAAGTACTACAGTGGCTTTTCATCTGTCCTTGATTTTGCAGAATGTTCTGGTTTCTGTCATATTTTTATACTGTTGATTTATGTTTATTATTATTCAGAAAGTGTCTGCTGCTCTGTGTTTAAGTAGCAATGCTTTAATGACCATCAGATAAGCTTGTCTGAGATTGTAAGATGCTAGTAAGCTTTAATACGCATACTGTTAAAGAACTGCCAACATTGAAAGCCTTTCTGTTGTTGCCATGCAGAGAATACTTGAAGATGTGAATGCCTATTGCAATATTGATACTTCAGATGTTCCGATTAAGAGTAAGTTTATTCCTGCTTTTGAAAACGAACATATTACACATTTTAGTTCTATGATTAACTTTGGTGGAGAAAACATATGTAGGGAGATTATGAAAAGAAAAGGTAATATTAGATATAATTTAACACATAAAGAATGGCGTTCTTTGAAAGATTTACAAACCAAAAGTGATGTGATAATAAAACCGTCTGACAAGGGCAATAAGATCGTTGTAATGAATGTAGTCCAATATTATAAGATGTGCATGGAACACCTGGATGACCAGGAAGTATATGAATTAAGTAATATAAAGAAATACGAACATGCTTTAAAAAGTTACGATAAACTTATAGATAGAGGTGTCAGGTTAGGGTACTTTACAGAAAAGGATGCAAAAGAAAAATTATTTGACAAACAATGTGAAATGGCTACTTTTTTTTGTTTGCCAAAAATACACAAAAATATGTATAACCCACCTAGCAGACCTATTATTTCAGCCTGCAAATATTTCTTGCACAATTTAGGTTTGATATTACATAAGTTGTTGATACCTTATGAACAGAAGGCTCCAGCATATATTAAAGATAGTTTTGATTTTTTTAAATAAGATTTCTTCAGTAGTATGGAATGACATAAAATATTGGATAGCAACTGATGTGAAAAGCCTATACACTTCGATTAGATATTCTGATGGCCTAAAAGCTATTATACATGTTTTAGGTGATAGTCCTTTGTCAAATTGTATTGTTGAATTAATGGAGTTTTGCCTTAAAAATAATTATTTTTGTTTTAATAAACAGATGTATAGGCAGAAGCAAGGGACTGCCATGGGGGCACCTTTTGCCCCCATGTATGCAAATATTTTTATGTCATTTTTTGAGGACACATATTTGTATAGACAGGAGTTTGTAAAAAAAAATATGTAAAATTTTATTATAGATATATTGACGACCTGATTAATATCTGTGAAGGGGGTCATGATGAGGTCCATAACTTTATATCTTATTTAAACGGAAATCCTTATGACATAAACTTTGATGGACTACAACAAGGCACGAAGGTAATATATTTAAACTTAGTTTTGGAGGGGAGAGTCACTGGAGAAGTGGTTAGCAATATTCACAGGAAGTTTGTGGATGGGGGCAATATTTACATGCCTTGAGTTGTCATGCACCACATGTGACAAAAGCTCTTCCTTATGGTGAACTATTGAGGTTGTCCAGGATTTGTTTGGATAAAAATGCTTTACAATATGAAATGCAAACAACAACCAACATGTTTTTAAGTAGAGGGTATGACCCAACAGATGTGCAATTAGCAGTAGATAAAATTCTGCATTTTAGTAATAACGATTTTCCAGTGAAAAGAAATAGAAGTTATGTCCTTACCATAACGTTCCATGTGGAGTGTTCATCTCGCCTTTGTTCTTACACATGGGGTTCGGAGCCGATCCTCGGCTCCGTGTCGGCCGCTTGCAAGCTCTGCATCGAGAAGAAGCTCAAGACAACCTAATACCCACAATCCCCCTCTGCCTTTACCTCAGATCTAGTTTGCAAGCAAACCAGCAGTCAGAGAGAGAAACACTCATGCCAATATCACATATGCACAGAAACTAAGAGTCTATATATATACATATATATATATATATATATGTATACATGTCAACTATATATACAACAATTGCAATGCAGAAGCAGAATGCCCCAGACCAGGCACCAAACTGAACGTTCTTCCTAAGGGTGGGAGGGTGGGAATGTAAGAACAAAGGCGAGATGAACACTCCACATGGAACGTTATGGTAAGGACATAACTTCTATATGTGATAGTGTTCAATCTCGCCGTTTGTTCTTACACATGGGTAGCGTCCCTAGCTCCTTGTTCCTGAGGAACTCACGGAAGGACGTTCTTGAGCACAGTGGAACCAAAGGTTGCCCTGTCCCTAGAAACCTTGTCTACCTTATAATGAGAAATGAATGTATGTGGTTTAGACCAAGTAACAGCCGCACAAATAGCATCTAGTGGTAGGCGAGCTGCATGAGCCAGGGATGTAGACACTGACCTTGTGGAATGTCCTTTGGGTTTGTGCAAAAGAGTTTGATCTGTAGAATCATAGGCATAGATGATACAATCAGTTAACCACTTAGAAAGAGTTCTTTTAGTAACCACTACTCCTTTTCTGTTATCAGCAAAGGCTACAAAAAGTTGATCAGATTTCCTGTGATCTTTTGTTCTATCCAAGTAAAACCTTAGTTGTCTGTGGACATCTAATTTGTGCAACATATACTCCATTTTATTGGAGTGATTCTTGAAGAAAGTGGGTAATTCAATGGACTGATTAATACTGTTAATAGAACAAACTTTAGGAAGGAAGGATGAATTAGTGCGAAGAGAAACTCTGTCAGAGTGAAAGATCAAATAAGGGTGTTTAATGGAGAGAGCTTGAAGTTCAGATACTCGCCTAGCGGATGTAATGGCTACCAAAAAGAGAGTCTTCCACGACAAAAATTTTAATGGGCAAGAGGAGGCTGGTTCAAAGGGGGGCAGCATCAACTTAGATAATAATAAGTTTAGACTCCAAGGTGACGAGGAGATCTAATTGGTGGTCTAATATGAAAAGACCCTTTTAAAAAGGCTTTACAAAGTCTGTGGGCCATAACAGGAGCCCCACATTCTTCCACATTGAAATTAGAAATGGCAGCCAATTGAACTCTTAATGTGGCAGGAGAAGCACCCTGATGGAACAATTCTGTTAAAAACTCTAATATTTTATTCAAAGGAGCTATAACAGGGTCCACTTGCTGTGTATTCGCCCAGAATACAAAGCGCGTCCATTTACTAGTATATGTTTTAGTAGTGGAAGCTTTATGAGAAGCCACTAATATATTTTGAACTGCAGGCGAAAGAAGATCAGACCTGGCTAAGTTGGGAATTGGAGCAGCCAAGCTGCTAGATGGAGGGACAAGAGCGAGGGGTGGGGAGCCCCTGACGAGTGAGTCAATAGATCTGGCTCTGGGTCCAGGATCCAGGGTCCCCGAATGCAGTGTGTCATGAGGAAGGGGAACAAAATTTGACGAGACCAGAATGGGGCAATGAGGATTATTGTCCTGTGTAGGTTGTTGGCTTTCTGGAGAAACTTTGAGATCAGGGGGAAGGGAGGAAATGCGTACAGGAGACCCGGGGGCCAATCGTGAATCAGTGCGTCCCTGGGGACTTCCCTGGAGGGGTAATAGGGCAAAGTAGCTCCTGCATTTGGCGTTCATTGGAGACGCAAACAGATCGCAGGAAGGCTGGCCCCACGCGAAAAATCTTTTGCAACTGACTGTTTTAGGGACCACTCGTGCGGTAACAGTATTGCTCTGCTCAGCCTGTCGGCTATGACGTTGGATGACCCGGGATGTGCGTTGCTATCAGAAAGCGACCTGTGGACTCCGCCCATTGCCAGATTCTCATGGCCTCTCTGCATAGCTGATAGGACTTGGTTCCCCTTGCTTGTTTATGTACCAGACTACAGACATGTTGTCCGTCTGAACTGCAATAGTTCCCAGAGGAAGAAGGGGAGCAAAGTGTTGCAACGCTAGAAACACTGCCCTCAACTCTAGAACATTGATGTGCAGATTGTACTCTAAATTGGTCCATTCGCCTTGGACTGTCTGTCCCTGAAAGATGCCCCCCCCACCCTATCAGGGAAGCGTCCGTGGTCACCGTAGCTTTCGGCGTGGGTAGCACAAATGGTCTCCCCTTGGAAAGGTTGCAAGTCTGAAGCCACCAGTCTAGGTGTGATTTGCATGTGTTCGTTATAAGAATCTCGTGTGTCAGAGGTAGTTGTTGGAACGACCATTGTGCAAACAGTAGCCATTGTAGGACTCTCATGTGTAGTCTTCCCAAGGGTATTGCAATAAGAGAAGCTGACATGAGTCCCAAAACCTTCAGTACCAGTTTTGCTGGGGATTTCCTGGACAAAAGAAGAAGACGTATGTGAGTCTGAAGTGAAAGTATCCTTTCTGGAGGAAGTCTTAGAATTAACTGATGTGTATCTAATTCCGCTCCTATGAATAAGATACGCTGTGATGGCTGTAGTAAGGATTTTCTGAAGTTTACGGAAATTCCGAGGTGAATACACAGTTGAAGAGTGTAGTCTCTGGCCTGTACTAGTTGACGCTGGGTGGTGGCAGAAAGGAGCCAGTCGTCCAGATACGAAAACACCTGGAATCCTAGGCGTCTCAAGTGAGACGCTACCACTGCCATGCATTTGGTGAAGACCCTGGGGGCTGAGGTCAGACCAAAGGGCAGGGCTCGAAACTGAAAGTGACTGGCACCCAGCCGGAAGCGCAAATGATCTCTGGATGCCCTGGCCATTTTGATGTGGTAGTATGCATCCTTCAGATCTATTGAGCACATCCAGTCGTCCTTCTGTAAGAATGGAAGGATCGATTGAAGCGTGACCATTCAGAACTTTTCTTTCTTGACGAAGGTATTGAGGTCGCTTAGGTCCAGAATGGGCCTCCAGTCCCCTGTTTTCTTTGGAACTAAAAAGAACCTTGAGTAAGTTCGAATCCTCTTTGGTCCGCTGGGACTGGTTGGATGACTCTTTTTCTAGCAGCTTTGAAATTTCTATAGCTGCTGGCTCTCGCAGATGGGGCGCACATCTGGGAGTCTTTTCTTTGGAATGGGATAGGATAGAAATGGTATATTGTAACCTCTGGTAACCACGCTTTTTACCCACTTGTCTGTAGTTATGTTTTGCCAGGCCTGAGGGTATAAAGCTAAGGGACCCCCGACTGCCTCCAGAGCAGGACAGTCGGGCCTCCTCTCAGGAGTGCTGGAAAGGTTTACCAGGGAGTGTATCCCTGTCACCTTGATTCTGCGGACCCCCTCTGCCGCCAGGGCGGCGTCTTCCACCTCTGCCCCCTCCTCTGCCTCTAGAAGGGGCATCACCCTGTGTGCCTGGGAAAGATCCTTGGGGTTTTCGAAACCACATTTTTCCACCACGTTGCCCTTTGGGGTACGGTCTGGATGGGGTGGAAAACGGACTCCGACAGCAGACAGAGTCTTTCCCTCCTGCTCACACCGGGTAAGGGTCTCCTTTACTTTGGGGCCAAAAGAGTGGCACCGTCAAATGGGGCGTTAGTAAAGGAAGACTTGAAGGCTTCCGCAAATGAACATAAGCACATCCAGGATTGTCTGCGAAGAGCAATCGCTGAAGCTGCTGCCCTACTCGAACCTTCGGCTGCGTAAGAGATCAGCCTCATGGACGAGTTCACAATGGATGTAAGGGTATTAAGTTGCGCTGTCACTTTCTCTGAGACAGCAGCATCTGTAGTACCCTGGAGGGTATCTCCCAACTCTTTGACTAGATCCCTCTGTAGTCGTGTAAAGTGGGTCAAATAGTTCAGGGATCGCATGGAAAAAGCCGCTGAACTAAAATGCGCTTCCCATACCTGTCCATAGTCCTAGAATCTTTATTAGGGGGATGGACAGATGAGGAAGATTCCGACATCTCCTTTTCGTGGCCGCTGCCACCACCATAGCGTCCACTGGAACTCCTTTTGTCAAGTAAGTCTTGTCCTGGGGTGCAGTGATATACTTATTAGGCTTCCTAGGGACTGGTTCCACTGTGTCAGGAGCCTCCACGCCTTCGAGCAATAAGTTCCATTAATTCATCGAAGGGCGGAGTGACCCAGGAGGAGGAAGGGCGAGCACCAAATGCCTTCAGCAAGACTGACTCATCCTCAGAAGGGGGAAGGGACTACCAGTCACCTCTCTGTTTCAGGATCTCCAATATGTCAGAAAAAGAGACATCTTCTGAAGGTGACTTAGGGGACCCTTCTGACTCATCTAAGTCAGTATCGGATGTCAAAGATTCTTGTGGAGAATCTAAGTGTCTCCTCTTACACAATCTTTTCCTAGGGACTTCTTCGTGGGGAGCATCCGAAGAAGCCTCCGAGGAAGAGGGGGCACCCTCCAGGGGTGGCTGAGACACCGGTGCTCGACGCTTGGATGTAGCCGTGGGTGCAGAGGAGGATAACGGCCCTTTATGGGGAGGAGAGGTTGCTTCTACCGATGTGGTTGTCTGGGTAGACAACACCTTCCTCATGAGATCGAAGGCCCCCGGGTCCCGAGTCGAAGAATCTCCCGGTTCCAAAGAAATGGGAAGAATCCCTGAGACAGGCACCGAAGGCATCGACCCCGAGGACGGAGCCGAATCGATCCGCGCCGAGGCCCCGAGGGGAAGAGTCGGAACCGAAACGTCGGTTCGACTCTCGGCCCCGGAACCAAAGACAGATCGTCGGCTCCGAGACTCCGGTACCGGATCCAACGGAGTCGAGGTGAGAGGAACAGACCGAGAAAAGGACGGTTCTGGACCCGAGGGCTCCACAATCAGTAGATCAACCTCTTCCGGCTCCAAAGACTGGACAGGTCTCGGAGGAGGAATGGATGGAGACAATGGGAGGCCTTCAAGTTTCGACACCAACTGGGTGGAAACCGAAATAAGTTTGGATAGGGCCGAATGCTCCAATAACTTCTGCACCACATGATCCACATCGACATCGGATAGCTTAGAAGAAGAACGGGTCGAAGGAACCGAAGACGGAGCCGACCTCAATAGTGTCGAGGGAGGGAGCTCCATCACCGGTTCCAAGACTCGAGGCTCGAACTGACAACAGTTGAACATTCGCCCCAAGTCTGTGGAACCGGTGATCTAACTTTACTCGAAGAGCTCGGAGCCGATGACTTGGGCTCCGACGTCTTCGATTCCTTCAAGGATTTGGATGCCTGGTCTGAAGCATCCAGAGCCTCCTGAAAGGAAGGTTTTAATAACCCCCTGTCCATGAGTTTCCTGCGCCTATCTGTCATGACCCTCCCACTAAAAGAGTGACAAATTGAACAGTCCTCTTGTAAGTGGAGAGGGCCAAGGCAGTAGACACAGGAACTATGGTTGTCAGTAACTGACATTTTTTGGCCACACTGGCAATGTTTAAAACCTGATTTAATTTTCTCAGACATCTTGAAGAAGAAACAGGTAAGAGAAAAAGGTCAAGTCCAGTAGAGAGACAAATCCAGTAAATATGTCGAATCCGATATATAAGTCAGTCCGGTTGTCAAAATCGAGTAAGGGGTGGAAGGCCCCGAAAAACTCTAACAAGTTAATTAAACTTAACGGTACCAAGTATTTCTACCTTACCACACACACATACACTATGTCACCAAATAGTACTTTTAGAATAATTTTTTTCTCAAAAATAACAATAATAAAAGTTATTCCTTATCTGAAGTTGCTCGAGCTCGATCCCAGTGATGCGAACGCAGCAGCGGCAAACTAGATCTGAGGTAAAGGCAGAGGGGGATTGTGGGTATTAGGTTGTCTCGAGCTTCTTCTCGATGCAGAGCTTGCAAGCGGCCGACACGGAGCCGAGGATCGGCTCCGAACCCCATGTGTAAGAACAAACGGCGAGATTGAACACTATCACATCGACTGATTATAGGGATCAACATTTTAAGAGAAGGGATAGTGAATGTAAAGTTGAGCCTATATATTTTGTTTCTATGTATAACACCAAAAGTGAAGAAATAGTAAATTCAATTAAACATTATTGGAAATATTTATTACAAAATAGGCACTTGTCAGCTATTTTGCCAGTAATTCCGCGTTTTTCATTTACTAATGGAAAAAGTTTAAAAAATATGTTAGTTCATGGAACTTTTACTTTGTCAGTGTTTAACCCTTCAAGACCTTTGAATTGTTTTAGTACTTTAACATGTGGAAGATGTAATGTATGTACCCATATTGTGAATAAAGTAGAATACATTAACAATGTTAAATTTGAAGTTAGAGGCACATACTCTTGTAACAGTAAAGGGGTAATATATGTTTTGTATTGCCCCTGTAGGTTGTTTTATATAGGAGAAACAAAACGCAAGTTTCACACTAGGTTTATGGAACATTTAAGGGATATAAAACACCAAAGGGAAGATAAAATAATTTCCCTACATTTTAAGGATAAACACCAGGGAAATAACAGTTTTTTACAAGGTACTATTTTAGAACAGATTAATAGTCCGTGGGGAGACAAATATATTTTGAAACAAAAACTGTTATATAAAGAATGTATTTATATTTTAAAGTATGGTACAATGGTTCCTCAAGGACTAAATAACGAACTTAATTGGAAGTGTTTACTTTAAATGTGCAGTGTGTTTAATTGTATAATTGATGGTAATTAAGATTTTAACAGTATAAAAGTGAATTTGTTTAAGATGTATGTATTCTAAACAGGTGGTAACACCAAGGTGCTAGAAGAAGAGTGAAGAATAAAACAACAGTAATTTTATTGTGATTCGTTTTCATTTGGTCTCCTGTGATTGTAGTTTGGATCCAGTTGTTGCAATATCCAAACTTCTTAACTGTCCCCGATTTTGGCTCAAAATGCTGTTCTTCCCCTAATAATCCCTCTGCAAAATGGCAATTTTGGAAGAAAATATGGCAGGTTTACAATTAATAAATAACTGTAATAATCAGAGTTATAGATTACTTTTATTTCAGAAATGCATGCAGATTCTTTTGTCAGCTGCTCAAGTTAGCAGTACTAATATTAAAAAAGTGTCCCTTCTTTGACAGGTTCCCAGCTGTATTGTGTGGCTATTTTATATTTTTGCATCACATTTGTGGTCCATTTTTCATAAAATTATGTTTTTTGTTGGCAAATCATTAAAGACTGAAGTTAGAAAATAATGACAGACATTTGAGTTTCAGATTACATACCCTTCAGAAAATTCATACTAATGCAAGACCTGCTATTTTATTATCTTTCTAAGTTTGTAAGAGCAATATTTAAAAATTGTCCTTATTTTTGGGCCTTTGTCCCACTTCTATGTATGGCTTTGTCCAGATTTCTTGCTCTGAGGTTGAGAGGTATAACAAATGTGTCAGGGCCATCACAGTCAACCAGAGACATTTCAAGTTGTGACATACTTGTTGCACCCCACTCCCAAATCTAGTGACTCTGGATGTGTCCGAGCAAGGCAATGAGCAGTTATGCAGTGTAAGTGTGCAGAGTATCCCCCCATCCAAGGCAGACACAAGTACTACAGTGGCTTTTCATCTGTCCTTGATTTTGCAGAATGTTCTGGTTTCTGTCATGTTTGTATACTGTTGAGTTATGTTTATTATTATTCAGAAAGTGTCTGTTGCTCTGTGTTTAAGTAGCAATGCTTTAATGAACATCAGGTAAGCTTGTCTGAGATTGTAAGATGCTAGTAAGCTTTAATAAGCATACTGTTAAAGAACTGCCAACATTGAAAGCCTTTCTGTTGTTGCCATGCAGAGAATACTTACATAAATAAATAACGTAGAAGCCTTGGGTACTGAAATGCATATGACAGTATTTGTAATAAAGGACAGGATTACATTATTTTAAGAAGCTCATTACATTTATTGGAGACTTGAAGTCATCTTTGCAGGCTTTGCCTGTAAACTAAACAGAATGCCAATCTATCATGTGTGGTCCATAACCTGTGCAGTTATCCTTTAAGCAATGTATCTTGAGCTTGTTTCTTGTTTGCTTTTCATTTTTTTACTTTGATCATGTTTTGCCCATGAATGAAACAAGCAGATAGTTGTTGTCAGGTAGCAGGTCTTTTTTGGATAAGAAATATTTTTACAAGTGGGGGTAATACAGAGATTGCTAGCTTCAGCGTGATACTTTTATAAGGCTGAATATAAATTATAATTAGAATTGCAGTGCAAAGAGAAGTGGTTTTAGTTGAGTATTGCTTGTTTTTCTTATACTTGATTTTGACTGGCATTCCAGTAATGTATTTAAAAATTAATTTATTTTTTCATGCCTCACAACCTTTTTGTTTCCATCTAGATATTAAGTAAGCTGTCATGCAGCCAATGCATTGAAATATTTTTTTCTTCTACACTTCATTTTGTCTTGGACTCTCATAATGACGGTTTGGCATCCAGGGCAGCGTATTTAATTAAAGTGCCAGTTTTTCTGGTTTTGAGCATAGCTCTGCCCCTTTCTAGTTGACCACACCCCTTCCCATTGACTCCACCCATTCAGCTGTCTCCTGCAGCTCCCCTTTGATTTGAAGTCACCAGCCGCCACTGGTCAGCTGTTTGAAAAAGTTCTTTCTCTTATCAATCAGCTGTTCAAATAATCACCTAGCAACCAGGAACATTCTAAAGACATCACCTACTGATCAGCTGATTCTCCACAGAGAGTTTGTACTTTAGAATCTCCCTCACAAATATGTGCAATTAGAAATGTATCAAAACACTGACAGATTCTTTAAATGTTTTGTATAAACAGAGAGAGACTCAACATTTTAAAAACTTATATTTACATTTTCACAATTAGAAATGCTAGCATACAATACAAGTTAATCTGAGAATACACACATATTTCCTGCTAGGCATGCTATCACAGATGACAGTGTTTTCATTTTCTTCAAAGACAGATGTGCTCAGTTTGTCCGCTATCACACTGAAAGTCCCAGGAATATGCATTGCTATGAGAAAGCGATGGAAAGGCATTCCCCTTTACCATACTTTCATGGCTTCTCAGCATACAGAATATGAATGGGCTCCTCTCTGCTTTTTGATGTATCAGACTTCTGACATGTTGTCCATCTGGATGAAGACAACACTAGGAGAACTGCCCTCATCTCCATGACATTGATGTGGAGAGTGGTCTCTGTGTTTGACCATGAACCTTGAACCATCTTGCATTTCAAAATGGATACCACCACAAGAGGGGCACACTTATAGTTACTATGGCTGTGGGGAGATATAGAGAAAAGGGCCAACCTTCTAGGACAGCAGTGGATGTAAAGCAATATGTGATGTGAGACTTGTACACGGGTATTAGATCAAACCACACAAGAAAAGGATGGAAAAACTTGGGCCATTGTACCAAAAGGGTCCACCAAAGAGTTTTCATGTAGTACCTGGCTAGGGGGAGAAACAAACATTACTGTCAAAGCCATCAGTACTATCAACTGAAGGATACATCTTGTAGTTGGTGAGGGGTGTTGAAGAACTTGCAAGGCTGTCTACCACTGAGATACAATCCCTGACTCTGAGAGAATGACTATCTGGTTGCTCATCTTCAAGTGGCATCCAATAAATACTATTTTTGTGTGAGTATCAATTTGCTTTTGGAGTGGATGACTACCATTCACAAATGTTAAAGAAACTGGAGCAAGAAGTTGCAATGCAGTAGGAGATCCCTGCTTAGTGTGGTGAGGAGCCAGTCATATGAGCATAGGAATACCAGGAACCCCAGCAATCTGAGATGTGCCAAGACTATTGCTATGTACTTGGTGAATAGCCAAGGGTGTTGTGAAGAAACCAAAGGGCAGTGCTCTGAACTGGAAGTGATTGGTTTCCAGCCAGAAATAGAGAAATCTCCTTGATTGCCTTGAAATCTTAATATGGTAGTAGGCATCCTGGAGATCTATAGAACACATACAATCAGCCTTCCTCAAGAGCGGTAGAATGGAATGAACATTGACCGTCTGGAACTTTGTCTGTTTCACAAACTGAATGAAATGACTGATGTCCAAAATTGGCTGCAGATCAGAATGAAAAAGAATCTAGAATAGATTCTGGTTTCTAACCTAGGAAGACCTGTTGGATGACTCTTTTTATTTTTTTTCTAACAGCTTTAAGATTTCCACAGTTGAGGATTCTATCTGAAGGGGTGGACTGCTGGTATCCTTCTTTTCTTTATATTATATGGTCTCTGGTGACTATCAGCAGCACCCAAGTGTTTGATGTGATGGCCTGCCAGGTTTGAGGGTGCACAGATAAGTGCCCCCTGACTGCCTCCAGAGTGCAGCAGTTGAGCAATTCTTCAGGAGAGGTGGAAATATTTCTTGGAAAAGGGAGTGAAAAATCCTTCATACTGCACTCCTTCTCTGCCTCTAGGGCAACATCCGTTAAAAGTGTTCCTCCCTTTGCCACAGGAGAAGCTGTCTATAGCAGTGTCCTGGTTGAACCCTTGAGACATCCTGTACTACATCTTCTTGCCAGCTCTCTTATTTCTGGAGAAGATTCTCTGAGGGGTGGAAAAGTGGATTCCAATGGCAGAAAGGGGCTTACCATCCTGATTGCTCCTGGTGAGAGTTTCCTTAACTTTTAGTCCAAAGAATGTGGAACCATCAAAGAAAGTGTTAAGGAAGGACATCTTAAAGCCTTCTGCAAAGACACAATTGCATGAAGGTGTGGCGGCAGATA
>NC_056738.1:361999372-362126872 GCF_019279795.1 Protopterus annectens
CTCAGCTGATATGACAGAGTCTCCAGCTACCTAAATCCCAGGGTGGACTTAAGGCAGGACATTCCTAACCATCACTGAACCAAATGATGCTCTACCTCTGGATACCAAACCAATTTTGTAATGAGTGATGAAAGTATTAGGGAAACCCCAACTCACTGCTGCACATATTTCATCCATGGATGCCCTTGAATGAAAAACTGAGGAAGTTGCTACGAACCTGTTTGAATGAGCATGAGCTTGCTTTGGTAAAGGGATATCCAATTTGTTATAAACAAAGGAAATACAGGCAATAAGGCATTTGGCGAGAAGAATTTTGGATACTGGTTTATCCAGGTTCATATCAGCAAAAGAAACAAATAACTGATCAGTATTTCTGATGTCCTTTGTTCTGTGTAAACAGAAATGCAGTTGCCTATGAACATCCAATAAATGCAACAAATATTCACCCTTGCTTGAAAAATTTGGAAAGAAAACTGGTAAATTGATGGACTGGTTAATATTAGATTTTGAAACCAACTTGGGCAAAAAGGATGTATTAGTTTGTAGTGTAACTCCAGCTTTATGAAAAATTGGATATGGGAGTTTCACAGATAAGGCTTGAATTTTGGAAATATCTCTGTTTGATATAATGGCCACCAAAAACAGAGTTTTCCAAGAAAGAAATTTAAGATCACAGTCATGTGCAGGTTCAAAGGGTGAATGAACCAGGGCTTGCAGTACCACAGTTAGAGCCCATGAAGGAGTAGGATCTTTAAACTGAGGTCTTAACAGAAATGTGCCTCGTAAAAAAATTTTACAAAGCTTATGAGAAGTGAGTGAGGAACCATCAAAACCAATATGCAAATTAAAAATTGCTACCAACTAAACTTTAACTGTTGAAGAACTAACTCCTGAAGCATCAATATGTCAAAATATTATGAAGCGGGGCAGAAAAGGGTTCCACATCATTTTGAAGTGCCCAGTGTACAAATCTTTTCCATTTACTAGCATAAAGTTTCCCTGTAGATGGTTTAAGGGAGCATAACAAAATCTGGCAGACCAGATATGAAAGCATAGGTTGTCTCGCTTTTACTGAAAACAGGGAAACCAAGCTGTCAGCTTGAGATTGGGGAGGTCCGGATGCATCATGCCTGTTGGGCGAGACAAGAGATCTGGAGCTGGGTCCAGAATCCAAGGCTGATGAATTAAATGAGGCCATAGGAAGGGAAACCAAATCTGTCGAGGCCAATAGGGTGCAACGACAATGACTTTGCTCTTCAACCTGGCAGTTCTCTGTAGGTACTTTGAAATCAAAGGAATTGGGGATAAGTATAAAGTAGACCGGGGGGTCAATTGTGGAGAAGTGCATCCCTCGGTGACACCCCAGTGGGGAGATTAAGGCAAAATAATTGCTGCACTTGTTTAGGGGAGATGCAAAGAAATTGCAGCAAGGCTGGCCCCATTGTCAGAAAATCAATTCCGCTACATTCTTGTTGAGGGACCATTCGTGAAGTGGTAGGATTATATACCTGCTCAGTTTGTCCGCCAATACGTTGGACTTCCCAAAATATGCTCTGCTATAGGAAAGTGGTTGGAAGAGATTGCCCATTGCCAAACCCCAAGCTCTTCTTGACACAGGGGGTAAGATCTTGTTCCTCCTTGTTTGTTAATGTACCAAACGACTGACATGTTGTCTGTTTGAATCGCAATAGTTCCTGAAGGGAGAGTATTCTGAAAGGTCTGTAACCCTAGAAGCGCTGCTATGAACTCGAGAACACTGATATGCAAAGTGGCCTTTTCAGGGGACCATGTGCCTTGGACTGTCTTTCCCAAGTAATGCCTCCATCACCCTAGCTGGGAAGCATCCGTGCTCACAATGGCCTTGGCCTGAAAGGGAATGAACAAACAGCCTTGCAGAACCTCTTCTGACTGAATCCACCACAACTGATCTCTCTTGCATATATTGGTAATCCATATCGGAGCTGGTAAAGGAAGGTGAAGTATTAACCATCAGAAGGCCAGCATCCATTGAAGAACTCTCATGTGAAATCTAGCTAATGGTAGTAATGCTATTGCTGCCGCCATTGACCCCATGCCTAAAGGACCAAGCAGCCTGTGATTTTGGTAGCGCAAACTATCTTTGTTACTTGTGATCTTATTGTTTGAAGTCTGGAGAGGGGAATTGAGGCTATAGTTGATTATGTATTGAGCAGTGCTCCTATGAACTTTAGATTTTGTCTTGGTTCTAGATGAGATTTTTTGTAGTTTATGGCTCTTCCTAGTAGAGCACATGTCTGGATTACTTTTTCTCTTACCAAAATTTGCTGATGACTGGTCGGGGCGAAGATGAGCCAGTTGTGAAAATATGGAAACACCTGGAATCCCTGCAGTCTCAAGTGAGCTGCTACGACTATCATTCATTTGGTAAACACCCTGGGGCTCTGGGGGTTATGGTGAGACCAAAGGGCAGAACTCTGAACTGACAGTGAGTGGCTCCCAGCCAGAAGTGTAAAAATCTCATGGATCTTCTGTTTATCTTTATATGATAGTACACATCCTGAAGATCTACTGAGCACATTTAATTGCCCTTTTCCAAAACCAGAAGAATGGACTGAACTATGGACATCTGGAACTTGGTCTTTTGAACTGATTTGTTTAAGATGCTGAGATCCAGAACTGGTCTCCAGTCCCCTGTTTTCTTTGGCACTAAAAAGAACCTAGAGTAAGTTACGGATTCTAACTGGTCTGGGGCACCTTTTGGATGACTCTTTTTTTCTAGCAGCCTTTGAATTTGAATTGCTGGTTGTTCCCTCTGATTGGGTGGAACATGAAGGAATTTTCTTGAATTGCGAGGATAAAGGGAAAAAGTACAGTTTTGTACCTACCATAAATGTAGATGTTCGAGGATTCCATTGCTGCAGTCCTTACTATTGGGTATAGTCCGCATCCAGTCGGCCCGAATACCAGAGTATAAGGCTGACGTCGGTCAGGGCGCATTAGACTGACGTCAGTACGTCAGGGTACTAATGCGCATGACCGGCGTCATATCCTCAGTCTTTTCTTGCCCCAGATGTCAGAAGACCCTAAAAAGACAAGGCCCAAAATACCTGCACCAAAACATGAACAATATATACAAAAATATAAGCAGGTAAACTCACCTACACAACCACCCCTAAACACAGAGGGAAGGAGGGAGGGTAATTGGACTGCAGCAATGGAATCCTCGAACATCTACATTTATGGTAGGTACAAAACTGTACTATGTTCTTCGTTTTCCATTGCTGCAGTCCTTACTATTGGGTAGAATCCCAAAGCAGAGGTAAGGGAGGCTGGCAAATCATAAAGAAGCAGGAGCTGACAACATGCCTTGCAAAACAGCTGTGGCAAAACCAGCCCTAGACTTAGAGTAGATAGGAAGGTGATAATGCTTAGAGAAAGTATGCACTGAACTCCAAGTAGCTGCTTCCAAAATATCCTTAGTTGCCACCCCGTAGAAATGCTGTTGAAGTGGCAGTAGCCCTAGTGGAATGAGGCCTAATCCCAGCTGGAACCTCCTTGCCATGATGGGAATAACAAAATGCAATGCAAAAGCCAATCCACCTAGAAATAGTTTGTTTTGACACAGGCTTGCCCTGAACTCAAAGCAAAAGAAACAAACAACTGCTGAGACTGCCTAAAATCCTTAGTCCTGCTTAAGTAATAACGCAATTGCCTGTGTACATCTAAAGTATGCAAAATCTTTTCCCTTTATTTTGGGGGTCTGCATAAAAAGTAGGCAAATGAATAGTTTGGTTTAAAGCCACACTAGAAACCACCTTAGGCATAAAGGAAGGATTAGTACGTAATGATACCCTATCCTTATGGAAAATCAAAAGGGCTCGACTGCCATAAGGGCCTGCAACTCAGACACCCTTCTTGCAGAAGTAATAGCCAACAAAAAGCAGTCTTCCATGACAAATATTTCAATTCAGCAGTAGCCGCAGGCTCAAAAGGTTGTAGAGTAAGTTTTTCCAACACAAAATTGAGATCCCAAGCAGGAGTAGGAGCTCTACGGGGGTCTTATATTTTGCCCCTCTAAGAAACTGCTTGAACAAAGGATGCGAAAACAATGGTGGGTCACAATCATAGTGAGCTGAGATTGCTGCAGCATGAATCTTAATGGAAGAGAAGGACAGACCCTTGTCCAGTAACTCAGTAAGATATTGAAGAGCCATACTCAAATTAGGCTCAGAAATCTCCAAATTCTTTGCTTTACTCCAAAATAAAAATCTCTTCCATTTTGCTGCGTACACTTTCCTTGTACTAGGTCTTCTAGCTTCCCTAATCACATTTAAAACTTGTTGAGGAAGTTGAGACCTGCTGTGTTACAACACAGAATATGCCAGGCTGTCAGATGAAGAGAGTGAAGCTTGACATTGAGCAGATGACCGTCCTGCTGGGATAACAGATGTGGAATCAAAGGTTAAGGCCATGGAGGCTTCTTTACCAGACTCCGTAGTAGAGGGTACCAGTGTTGCCAAGGCCAATCTGGAGCTATCAAAATCATCCTTGGCCTGTCCTGTCTGACCTTTAACAGTACCTTTGGAAGAAGAGGCAGAGGTGGAAAGGCATACACATGAAGGTTTGTCCAACTGAAAGACAGAGCATCCACTTTCCAAGCTGTGTGATGAAACCCCTTTGTGCAAAACTGTGGCAGCTGGTGGTTTAGTGGAGAAGCGAACAGATCTATGTCTGGAGTTCCCCATGACACTGTCAATTTCTGAAATACATGAAGATCCAGTTTCCACTTGTGGGGATCCATGATTTGTCTGCGTAACACATCTGCTAAGGAGTTCTGTGCTCCTGGCAGAAACCTTGCCTGAAGAGTTAGGTGCAAGCGTAGCAGTCTCCCATAAAATCATCGCTTGCCTGCATAGAGGATAAGAATGTGTTCCCCTTGTTTGTTGAAGTACCACATGACAGTTGTGTTGTCTGTTAGAATCAACACCTGCCCTGGAAGAAGTAACTCCTTGAAAGCCAGCAATGCGAACTGGACTGCTAACATCTCCTTCATGTTGATATGTAGATGCTGTAGTCTGGCAGGCCACTTGTCTTGTATCCACTTTCCATTTAGATGAGCTCCCCAAGCAATGTCTGAGGCATCTGTCGGTAAAATCTGACTCGCCTCTGGCCGGGTCACAGAGAGTCCCTTGTTTAGGTGACATTCCTGAGCCCACCACAAAAATTCTCTTTGAAGGCAAGGTATTATTTGAATGACAGTGTCTAAATCCTGGCAGTGCTGTGTCCATACATTTTGAGATACCATTGTAACTTC
Organism: Protopterus annectens; assembly: GCF_019279795.1. Taxonomy (NCBI): domain Eukaryota; kingdom Metazoa; phylum Chordata; order Ceratodontiformes; family Protopteridae; genus Protopterus; species Protopterus annectens. Next base: position 362,004,666 of record NC_056738.1, read on the forward strand.
CTCATATGCAGTTTGGCATTGGGAAGCACCAGAATACAAGATGCCATGAACCCTAATGCTTGAAGGACTGTCTCTGCAGTCAGCACGGACTGATGAGATAGTTGATGGAAGTAAAGTGATAGACTCTTTTGTTTGTCCGGGGTTAAAAGGCCATCTGGGCTGCTGTATTCAGTCTCACACCCAGAAAGCACATGTCTTGAGAGGGTACTAGACTGGACTTTATTTCGTTCACAGAATACCCTAGGCATCTTAGCACTGCTATAAGATATTCCAGATGCTGTAGAAGGTCTTCCTTTTCTTGAGCCAGAATCAGGCAGTCGTCTAAATAAGGATAGATTTGAAGTCCTTGTAGCCTGAAGTAAGCTATCACTGGAGCCAGAACCTTTGTGAATACTCTGGGCGCAGTAGATAAGCCAAAGGGCAATGCAGAGAACTGATAATGAGAATCTCCAGCTCGAAACCGCAGATACTTCCTGTAACTTAGCCTGATAGGCACATGAAGGTAAGCTTCCTTGAGATCTAAAGTTACCATCCAGTGATCTTTGCCCAGCAGGTAAAAGCTGTTGTAACGTCAACATCTTGAACTTGGGAATGTCCAGATAAGTGTTGAGGAGAGATAAATCCAAAAGCAGTCTCCACGTGTTCCCCTTTTTTGGTACTAGGAACATGCGAGAATAAAATCCTAGGCCCCTTTCTGATACAGGGACTGGCTGAATGATGTCCAACACCCATCTGTCTTGAGTAATTAAATCCCAATTTTCTTTGAAAAGAGACAGTCGTCCTTCAAAGGAGCTGCCAGACGAGAATCTACTGGCAGCTGAAAAGGCAGGTCATTGGGTCTGTTTACGAAAGGACTGACCCCTGCCCTCACCAGAAGTCTGAGCAGGTGAACTCCCTGTTCTAGGCCTAAAAGAACCTTGAGCCCTGCCCCTACCACGTCTAGACCTACCCCTAGACTGGGAATCATAAGCAGGATATGTCCACCCCTTAGCAGGCCAATTTCTACTAAACTTCGTGGCTGTACCTGCAAAAAATCTTTAACAGTTTGCATAGACTTAGCTTTGTCCTCCATTTTCTTTAAAACTGCTTCCACAGGTGAACCAAACAATACATCAGACTGTAAAGGAGCATCCAAAATCCGTGTCTTAACATGCTCAGCCAAATTTTGATCCCTCAACCAGGCATGCCTGCGAAGAACAGAACTAGTGGCAGCCACCCTCGAGGAGGCCTGCACAGCATCAAAACCACATTGCAAAGAATGCTTGCCCACTTGTTCAGACACATAAACTAAATCCAGCAAGTCTTTACAATCAATACCTTCCGCCAAAGCATCCACCTCAGATTTCAATTGTGAAAGGAGATAATTTTGATATTTCAGCATGTGAAACTGACAATTCAACGCCCTCATGGCTAGAGTGGAAGAAGTATACACTTTCTTACCCCACCTATCTAACGCCCTTGCCTCTTTGTCAGTGGGAACAGGATTTTTAACCACAGACGCCTTAACACCTTTAGGCCCCTGAGAAACAGTTTCTGGGTCCGCCCTAGGACTCTTAAACAAATACTTATGAGCTTCGGGCACCCTATAGTACCTATCAGGTTTAACAGGAGCAGGAGGCAAAGAATCAGGGTTCAGGAAGCCTCTGCAAAACATCTTCCACCACATTCAACACAGGAGGCATAGCTAAGTGCCTATACTGGGGTAAAACAAGAATTCCCTAAGTCTCTTCCTGGAATCAGAGTAATCCTGGCCTTCCCATTTAAAGTGCTCCCTCATGGAATGCAGAGTCTCTGAAAATGAAAAATCCTCAGGAGGAGAAGCCGAAGGAGTGGCATCATCCACATCAGAATCAGAATAATGAGGATACTCCTGCAAATCTTCCGCAGAAGACTCAGAAGCCCCTGAACCCTGTTCAAAACTGTCAAACTCTGGTTCCACTCTAGGCCTCTTATCAGGAGGGCCCATAGAACCCCTAATCATAGTAATCAAATCTTCTGCCATGTTAAGCATATGTTTCTTAGGTACAGAACCCGAAAGGCTAGGAGAAGCCCCTACTGAAGCTGAAGTTGGCCTACCTCTAAAAGAAGTTTTGGCAACAGAAGGAGAGGCTCTAACTACTTTGGGAAGAGAGGGAAGAATAGTTACCTGAGAAGCCCCCTCAGCCTGGCCTGCCTCCTGAGAGGGTACATCCTGTAAAAGGAAAGTTTCTGCCTGAGACTCCATAGAAACTCCTGGCAAAACCTCTGGCTCCACTGAGCCATCTAAAGAACCGACGTCCGGGACTGCCGGTTCATCAACCCTAGGCTTCGCTGTTTTGTCCTTGCGCTTCTTGGAAGCGGCGCCGGAGCATCCGACGGCATTTTATAATTGCAACGCTTCCCAAACACTAATCTGGCACAGTCTAACCTCCTCTTAATAGTGCGTTTGTTAAACCTAGCACAAGAGCGGCAACCAACAACGTCGTGCTCAGGCCCTAAACAAGGTATACACAATGTATGGTAATCCCTATGAGGTATTTGTTTCCCACAAGAAATACAGTTATTCACTTTTTCTGACATCCGGTTAAATACTGAGGCAAGAAAAAACCAAAATGTTCCCCAACGGGGTACTTAGCCAACTCTGATTCGGTCTGAAACTCCGGTTTCGGAAATATTTCAGAACGCCAACCTGCACTCGCAAAACTGCTTCTGCATGGGACCACGCGGCAAAAAAGACTGAGGATATGACGCCGGTCATGCGCATTAGTACCCTGACGTACTGACGTCAGTCTAATGCGCCCTGACCGACGTCAGCCTTATACTCTGGTATTCGGGCCGACTGGATGCGGACTATACCCAATAGTAAGGACTGCAGCAATGGAAAACGAAGAACATCGGTATTATATAACCTCTGGAAATGATCCCCTGCACCCAAGTATCTGTTGTTATTCCTAGCCAGGCTCTGGTGCAGGGACAAATGACCCCCGATTTCCTCCAGAGGGGGGACAATCAGGCCTCCTTTCATGAGTGCTGACAAGGTTTACCAAAGAAAAAATCTCTGAAACTTTGGTTTTGCTGGCCACCTCCGCCACAAGTGTGGCTTCTACTCTTTGAGTTCACCCCTACCTCTGGGGGAACCTCCTCCATGTGTGTCCTGGAAAGATCCTTGGGATATTTTGAACCACATTTTAGCCCAGCCTCAATGATTCCTTGAAAAGGATCTTTGAGGAGTGGAAAAACATATTCCTATGGCAGAAAGGGTCTTTCAATCCATCTCACACCTGGACAAAGTATCTTTAACCTTGGGGCCAAAAAGAGACATTCCATCAAAAGTAGCACTGACGAATAAAGACTTAAAGGGCTCTGCAAAATCACCTAAGTGCATCTAGGTGTGTCTCCTAATGGCAACACCTGAACCCACTGCTCTAGAGGTTCCTTCTGTTACATTAGAAATGAGCCTCATGGAGGAGCTGGATATTTATTGTAGGGTAGCTAACTGAGAGGTAAGAGATACTTTCAACTATTCAGAAACAGATCCTGAGATGGTATCTGATAGTTCCTTAATCAGGGCCCTCTGTAGTCTCATGAAATGTGCCATATAGTTCAGTGACCTTAATGCGAAGGTCACTGCTGCATAGATATGCTTCCTGAATCTGTCCATCACCCAAGACTCCTTGTTGGGGGGATGAACAGAGGAACATTCTTCTGCAAGTTCCTTCTTAGTGGCTGCCGCCACAACCATGGCATAAACAGGCACACCCTTGGAATAAAACTGCTTATCCTCTGGAGCTGTCATGATTTTGTCTGGCTTCCTAGGGACTGGCTCAGTGGTGCCTGGATCCTGCCATACCCACCACAAATCAAGTTAATGAGCTCATCGGTGGGTGGAGTAACCCAGGAGGTAGATGGGTTGGTAACAAATGCCTCTAGGAGTACATATTCCTCTGATGAAGTGTTGCTAGGGCTTCCAGCCACCTCTCCGTTTTAGGATCTCCAGGATGTCTCTGAATGAGACATCATAAGGAGGTGACTCTGGGGACCCTTCACCCTCATCAAAATCTGTATCTTTGGTGACAGATTCGGGGGAAATCTAAATGCTTCCTCTTGCATGTTCTCTTCTCAGGGACCTCCTCAGCAGGGTACTCAGGGAAGGTGTCAGAAAGAAGTGGGGAAAACCTGATGGGAATCCTGGAGTTTCTGTACCAGCTGACATTGTGAAGAGGATAGTTGAGACTCCAGATGCAGAGATGGTGGACGTCATCTGAATCAGGGGGGCAAACAAGGCTCTCTCCATGACCGCAAAGGCAGACTGCCCTGGCGAGGGATAGCACCCCGAATCTGAGACAGTCAATCTCTGATCCATCGTCCCTCCCCACCAAGAGGACAGTCCACCTGAGGCTGAATTCAGAGCTGAACTAACCATTGCTGAGGCTCTGAGGTGTAGAGACAGCTCTGAATCTCTTGGAGATGAGTGAGCACCTTGGACCCAACAGGGTAGAATTGGTTCCTAAAGCTCTCCAGATCAAAATGAACCAAAGAGCTCAGAGTAAGTCTCAGATTAGAGAGCAAAGGAGTTCTCAGATCTGAAGAAGATGGGACCAGACGACTTAGATCCAGGGGCTCTGAGGCCTTGAAAGGAGTCAGAGAAGGAATTGGTAAAAGTGGAGTACTGGAAGTACAGCTCTCCTGATCCAAAGGGGTAGGAGCCTGAAGGAACACTGAATGGCTCGCGCTGAGAGAGTTTTCTCACTAAGATCTCCACATTGTCTTTTGTAAGACTTCTGGAAGAGTGAGTGGACATTCCTTAAGGAGATCTTGGCCTCTCTAAAAAGAGGTAGGAACTCTGGAGGGAACTGGGTCCACTGAGGGGGAGTATTTTGTTCTGAGTAAAACTACCACATCCTCAGGTCTATGTGACGGATCTGAGGGGGTCTGATCTGATGCATGTTTAATTTTTAGGCTTGTCAGATCTAAAGTGTCATTTGGATTCAAGGATTGTTTCTTAATATGTCTTGGATCTGAAAAATGAAGTTGGATTCATAGATTTTGTTTTTTCTTAGGATCAGAGCGAACAGATGGATCCATAATAAGAAGTTATGTACCTACCACAACGTTCCATGTTAGTTGTCTTCTTCTCACCTTCTTTCTTGCTGGATGGGTTCGGAGCCGATCCTCAGCTCTGACTTGGCCTATACTATAGCTCGAGAGCTATTTTTACCAGCTCGAGGCAGCCCTATATCCCACAATACCATGCACTAACTCCCCAGATCTCGTTGACAGCTAACACATAGTATAGTTTTATTGTTACCAAAAAATAAGCCATTATATAAAAATACGGTCTCCCTGCTGGTAACACTCATGATACGGGTAACCCTGAATAACTATGTATCATGAAAGAAAAGGACTCAGAGACCTTCAAGTCTGCCCAGGCTAGGGGGCAGGAGGGAGGGACACAAGAAGAAGGCAAGAAGAAGACAACTAACATGGAACATTATGGTAGGTACATAACTTCTTAATGTTAAGTTGTCATTCTCGCCTTCATTCTTGCTGGATGGGACAGCGTCCCTAGCACCTTGGTCCTGGGTGGCTCAACGGAACAGACTCCTGAGTACGGTGGAACCAAAGTCAGCTCTATTTCTGGAGGCTATATCAAGTTTGTAATGGGTAATAAAAGTATGTTGAGAAGCCCATGTAGCTGCTGCACAAATGGCATCTAATGGTAACCTTGCCTGAAAGGCTGTTGAGGTTGATAGTGCCCTGGTTGAATGAGCCTTAGGTCTTGAAGGAAGTTGTTTGTGTCTCAACTCGTAGACAAAGGTAATGATGGATGCTAACCATCTGGAAAGAGTTACCTTTGATACTGGAAGTCCTTTCTTTCCTTCAGCATAAGAGAGGAAGAGCTGTTCTGACTTTCTGAACTGTTTTGTCCTGTCTAGATAATACCGCAGTTGACGAACATCCAAGGAATGTAGTTTCTGTTCAGCCCTGTTTGAATAATTTGGGAAGAAAACAGGCAAGTCAAAAGTGTGGTTCAGATTTGATTCAGAAGAAACTTTTGGTAGAAAGGAAGGATTCGTTCTGACAGCTACCCTGTCTTTATGAAAAACCAAATAAGGGGGACGGACAGACAAGGCCTGAAGTTCCGACACCCTTCTGGCAGATGTTATAGCCACCAAAAACTTTTAGTTATGTACTTACCATAACTTTAGATGTATGGGATCCATCTCGCCTACATTCTGTACATATGGGTTCGGAGCCGATCCTCGGCTCCGACTTGGCACGCTATACTATAGAACGAAGTCTCTTATTGGCTGAGCCTCCTCATATCCCAGGATGCCCCACTACTGCTTCCCCAGATCTTGTTTGTCTGCACACATGCACACACACATAGACTGTTGTTACAAGATTGCGAGGTGTTTCAAGAGAGGAAAAAAATAGAAGTTATGTCCTTACCATAACGTTCCATGTGGAGTGTTCATCTCGCCTTTGTTCTTACACATGGGTTCGGAGCCGATCCTCGGCTCCGTGTCGGCCGCTTGCAAGCTCTGCATCGAGAAGAAGCTCGAGACAATCTAATACCCACAATCCCCCTCTGCCTTTACCTCAGATCTAGTTTGCAAGCAAACCAGTCTCTAGAGAGAGCCCACTCATGCTTACATCACATATGCACAGAACTAAGAGTCTATCTATATATATATATATATATATATATATATATATATATATATATATATATAGACACATACACATATATATATGTCAACCATGTACACAACAACTGCAAAGCAGAAGCAGAATTCCCCAGGCCAGGCACCAAAAAGTGAACGTTCTTCCCAAGGGGGAGGGTGGGAATATAAGAACAAAGGCGAGATGAACACTCCACATGGAACGTTATGGTAAGGACATAACTTCTATATGTGATAGTGTTCAATCTCGCTTGTTCTTACACATGGGTAGCGCCCTAGCTCCTTGTTCCTGAGGAACTCACGGAAGGACGTTCTTGAGCACAGTGGAACCAAAGGTTGCCCTGTCCCTAGAAACCTTGTCTACCTTATAATGAGAAATGAATGTATGTGGCTTAGACCAAGTAGCAGCCGCACAAATAGCATCTAGTGGTAGGCGGGCTGCATGAGCCAGGGATGTAGACACTGACCTTGTGGAATGTCCTTTGGGTTTGTGCAAAAGAGTTTGATTTGAAGAATCATAGACATAGATTATACAATCCGTTAACCACTTAGAAAGAGTTCTTTTGGTAACCGCTAATCCTTTCCTGTTATCAGCAAAGGCCACAAAAAGTTGATCAGTTTTCCTGTGATCTTTTGTTCTATCCAAGTAAAACCTCAGCTGTCTGTGAACATCTAATTTGTGCAACATATACTCCATTTTGTTGGAGTGATTCTTGAAGAAAGTGGGTAATTCAATGGACTGATTAATATTATTAATAGAACAAACTTTAGGGAGGAAGGATGAATTAGTTCGAAGAGAAACTCTGTCAGAGTGAAAGATCAAATAAGGGTGCTTAATGGAGAGAGCTTGAAGTTCAGATACTGCCTAGCGGATGTAATGGCTACCAAAAAGAGAGTCTTCCAAGACAAAATTTCAATGGGCAAGAGGAGGCTGGTTCAAAGGGGGGCAATATTAATTTAGATAACAACAAGTTTAGACTCCAAGGTGACGTAGGAGATCTAATTGGTGGTCTAATATGAAAAACTCCTTTTAAAAAGGCTTTACAAAGTCTGTGGGCCATAACAGGAGCCCCACATTCTTCCACATGGAAATTAGAAATGGCAGCCAATTGAACTCTTAATGTGGCAGGAGAAGCACCCTGATGGAACAAGTCTGTTAAAAACTCTAATATTTTATTCAAAGGAGCTATAAAAGGATCCAATTGCTGTGTATTCGCCCAGAATACAAATCGCTTCCATTTACTAGAAAATGTTTTAGTAGTGGAAGCTTTATGAGAAGCCACCAATATATTCTGAACTGCGGGCGAAAGAAGATCAGACCTGGCTAAGTTGGGAATTGGAGCAGCCAAACTGCTAGATGGTGGGACAAGAGCGCAGGATGGGGAGCCCCTGACGAGTGAGTCAATAGATCTGGCTCTGAGTCCAGGATCCAGGGTCCCCGAATGCAGTTTGTCTTCAGGCAGGGAAACCAAATTTGACGAGGCCAGAATGGGGCAATGAGGATTATTGTCCTGTGTAGGTTTCGGGCTTTCTGGAGAAACTTTGATATCAGGGGAAATGGAGGAAATGCGTACAGGAGTCCCGGGGGCCAATCGTGAATCAGTGTGTCCCTGGGGACTTCCCCTGGAGGGGGTAATAGGGCAAAGTAGCTCCTGCATTTGGCGTTCATTGGAGACGCAAACAGATTGCAGGAAGGCTGGCCCCACGTGCGAAAAAATCTTTTCGCAACTGACTGTTTTAGGGACCACTCGTGCGGTAACAGAATTGCTCTGCTCAGCCTGTCGGCTATGACGTTGGATGACCCCGGGATGTGCGTTGCTATTAGAAAGCGACCCGTGGACTCGCCCATTGCCAGATTCTCATGGCCTCTCTGCATAGCTGATAGGACTTGGTTCCCCCTTGCTTGTTTATGTACCAGACTACCGACATGTTGTCCATCTGAACTGCAATAGTTCCCAGAGGAAGAAGGGGAGCAAAGTGTTGCAACGCTAGAAACACTGCCCTCAACTCTAGAACATTGATGTGCAGATTGTACTCCAAATTGGTCCATTCGCCTTGGACTGTCTGTCCCTGAAAGATGCCCCCCCACCCTATCAGGGAAGCGTCCGTGGTCACCGTAACTGTAGGCGGGTATCACAAATGGTCTCCCCTTGGAAAGGTTGCACGTTTGTAGCCACCATTTTAGGTGTGTTTTGCATGTGTTCGTTATAAGAATCTCGTGTGTTAGAGGTAGTTGTTGGAACGACCATTGTGCAAACAGTAGCCATTGTAGGACTCTCATGTGCAGCCTTCCCAAGGGTATTGCAATAAGAGAAGCTGACATGAGTCCCAAAACCTTCAGTACCAGTTTTGCTGGGGATTTCCTGGACAAGAGAAGAAGACGTATGTGAGTCTGAAGTGAAAGTATCCTTTCTGGAGGAAGTCTTAGAATTAACTGGCCTGTTTAATTCCGCTCCTATGAACAAGATACTCTGTGATGGCTGAAGTAAGGATTTTCCGAAGTTTACGGAAATTCCTAGGTGAACACACAGTTGAAGAGTATAGTCTCTGGCCTGTAGTAGTTGACGCTGGGTGGTGGCAGAAAGGAGCCAGTCGTCCAGATACGGAAACACCTGGAATCCTTGGCATCTCAAGTGAGACGCTACCACTGCCATGCATTTGGTGAAGACCCTGGGGGCTGAGGTCAGACCAAAGGGCAGGGCTCGAAATTGAAAGTGACTGGCCCCCAGCCGGAAGCGCAAATGATCTCTGGATGCCCTGGCCATTTTGATGTGGTAGTACGCATCCTTCAGATCTATTGAGCACATCCAGTCGTCCTTCTGTAAGAATGGAAGGATCGATTGAAGCGTGACCATTCGGAACTTTTCTTTCCTGACGAAGGTATTGAGGTCGCTTAGGTCCAGAATGGGCCTCCAGTCCCCTGTTTTCTTTGGAACTAAAAAGAACCTTGAGTAAGTCCCGAATCCTTGCTGGTCCGCTGGGACTGGTTGGATGACTCTTTTTTCTAGCAGCTTTGAAATTTCTATAGCTGCTGGCTCTCGCAGATGGGGCGGTACATCTGGGAGTCTTTTCTTTGGAATGGGATGGGATAGAAAGGGTATGTTGTAACCTCTGGTAACCACGCTTTTTACCCACTTGTCTGTAGTTATGTTTTGCCAGGCCTGAGGGTATAAAGCTAAGCGACCCCGACTGCCTCCAGAGCAGGACAGTCGGGCCTCCTCTTAGGAGTGCTGGAAAGGTTTACCAGGAGTGTATCCCTGTCACCTTGATGCTGCGGACCCTCTGCCGCCAGGGCGGCATCTTCCACCTCTGCCCCTCCTCTGCCTCTAGAGGGCATCACCCTGTGTGCCTGGGAAAGATCCTTGGGGTTTTCGAAACCACATTTTTCCACCACGTTGCCCTTTGGGGTACGGTCTGGTTGGGGTGGAAAACGGACTCCGACAGCAGACAGAGTCTTTCCCTCCTGTTCACACCGGGTAAGGGTCTCCTTTACTTTGGGGCCAAAGAGAGTGGCACCGTCAAATGGGGCGTTAGTAAAGGAAGACTTGAAGGCTTCCAAATGAACATAAGCGCATCCAGGATTGTCTGCGAAGAGCAATCGCTGAAGCTGCTGCCCTACTCGAACCTTCGGCTGCGTAAGAAATCAGCCTCATGGACGAGTTCACAATGGATGTAAGGGTATTAAGTTGCGCTGTCACTTTCTCTGAGACAGCAGCATCTGTAGTACCCTGGAGGGTATCTCCCAACTCTTTGACTAGATCCCTCTGTAGTCGTGTAAAATGGGTCAAATAGTTCAGGGATCGCATGGAAAAAGCCGCTGAACTAAAAATGCGCTTCCCGTACCTGTCCATAGTCCTAGAATCTTTATTAGGGGGATGGACAGATGAGGAAGATTCCAACATCTCCTTTTTCGTGACCGCTGCCACCACCATAGCGTCCACTGGAACTCCTTTTGTTAAGTAGGTCTTGTCCTGAGGTGCAGTGATATACTTATTGGGTTTCCTTGGGACTGGTTCCACTGTGTCAGGAGCCTCCCACGCCCTTCGAGCAATAAGTTCCATTAATTCATCGAAGGGCGGAGTGACCCAGGAGGAAGAAGGGCGAGCACCGAATGCCTTCAGCAAAACTGACTCATCCTCAGAAGGGGGAAGGGAGTGCCAGTCACCTCTCTGATTCAGGATCTCCAATATGTCCGAAAAAGAGACATCTTCTGAAGGTGACTTAGGGGACCCTTCTGACTCATCTAAGTCAGTATCGGATGTCAAGGATTCTTGTGGAGAATCCAAGTGTCTCCTCTTACACAGTCTTTTCCTAGGGACTTCTTCGTGGGGAGCATCCGAAGAAGCCTCCGAGGAAGAGGGGGCACCCTCCAGGGGTGGCTGAGACACTGGTGCTCGACGCTTGGATGTGGCCGTGGGTGCAGAGGAGGATAACGGCCCTTTATGGGGAGGAGAGGTTGCTTCCACTGATGTGGTTGTCTGGGTAGACAACACCTTCCTCATTAGGTCGAACGCCCGGTCCCGAATCGAAGAATCTCCGGTTCGAAGAAATGGGAAGAATCCCGAAACAGGCACGAAGGCATCGACCCGAGGACGGAGCCGAATCGATCCGCCGAGGTCCCGAGGGGAGAGTCGGAACCGAACGTCGGTTCGACTCTCGCCCCGGAACCAAGGACAGATCGTCGGCTCGAGACTCCGGTACCGGTCACGGAGTCGAGGTGAGAGGAACAGACCGAGAAAGGACGGTTCTGGACCCGAGGGCTCCACAATCAGAAGATCAACCTCTTCCGGCTCCGAAGACTGGACAGGTCTCGGAGGAGGAATGGATGGAGACAATGGGAGGCCTTCAAGTTTCGACACCAACTGGGTGGAAACTGAAATAAGTTTGGACAGGGCGAATGCTCCAATAACTTCTGCACCACACGATCCACATCGACATCGGAGAGTTTGGAAGAAGAACGGGTCGAAGGAACCGAAGACGGAGCCGACCTCAATAAGGTCGATGGAGGGAGCTCCATCACCGGTTCCAAGACTCGAGGCTCAGGAACCGACACCAGTTGAACACTCGGCCCCGAAGTCTGTGGAACCGGTGATCTAACTTTACTCGAAGAGCTCGGAGCCGATGACTTGGGCTCCGACGTCTTCAATTACTTCGAGGATTTCGATGCCTGGTCAGAAGCATCCAGAGCCTCCTGAAAGGAAGGTTTTAATAATCCTCTGTCCATGAGTTTCCTGCGCCTATCTGTCATGACCCTCCCACTAAAAGAGTGAAAGATTGAACAGTCCTCTTGTAAGTGGAGAGGGCCAAGGCAGTAGACACAGAACTATGGTTGTCAGTCACTGACATTTTTTGGCCACACTGACAACGCTTAAAACCTGATTTCACTTTATCAGACATTTTACAAGTAAGATAAGAGTCAAGTCCAGTATAAGAGTCAAATCCGGTGAAAAAAAGTCAAATCCGATTTAAATGTCAAGTCCGGTTGTCAAATTTAAGTAGGGTTGGTAGGCCCCGAAAAACTCTAACCAATTAATAAACTTAACGGTACCGAGAATTCAACCTACTCATACACACATACACTCAGTATATCAAAAATTACTATTAGAATAAACTTTCCAATAAAATATAACAAAAATAAAGTTATATCTTATCTCAAGATGCTCGAGCTAGCTCCCAGCGATGCGAACGCAGCAGCGGCAAACTAGATCTGAGGTAAAGGCAGAGGGGGATTGTGGGTATTAGATTGTCTCGAGCTTCTTCTCGATGCAGAGCTTGCAAGCGGCCGACACGGAGCCGAGGATCAGCTCCGAACCCATGTGTAAGAACAAACGGCGAGATTGAACACTATCACATCAGTTGTATTCGGGCCGTTCGGTCTCTTCTGGCCTCCAAGGCAGGGGGAAGGAGGGTGGGTTATTAGGAATGTAGGCGAGATGGATCCCATACATCTAAAGTTATGGTAAGTACATAACTAAAAGATGTAATGTGATCCTATCTCGCCTACATTCTGTACATATGGGACAGCATCCCTAGCACCTAAATCCTGGGTGGATCATTGGAAAACGGTCCGGAGAACCGTGGAACCGAAGGAAGCTCGGCCCCTGGATGCTACATCCAATTTGTAGTGAGAAATAAAGGTATGTAGAGAAGACCACGTAGCAGCTGCACAGATGTCATTAATAGAGAGCTTGGAATGAAAAGCTGCCGAAGTGGACATAGCTCTGGTAGAATGAGCTTTTACGGGAATTGTAAGCTCTTTATCTGAAATGCGATAAATATGACTGATACAGTCTCTGATCCACTTGACAATAGTGACGGCTTTGCCCAATTTATTGTCTGAAAAAGACACAAACAGTTGATCTGATTTTCGTGCTTGTTGTGTCCTATCCAAATAGAAACGTAACTGTCTGTGCACATCTAAGGTGTGACATGTATACTCAGCTCTGTCTGTATACTTAGGGAAAAAAACTGGTAATTCCAGAGATTGTTGCAAGCAAAATTTCGAACAAACCTTTGGTATAAAGGATGGGTTTGGTCTTAGAGAAACTCTATCCTTGTGAAAAATCAGGTATGGTGGATTGGTGCATAAGGCTTGAAGTTCTGAAACTCGCCTGGCTGATGTGATAGCAACTAGAGGGGCAGTCTTCCAAGAAAGAAATTTCAAGTCACAGGTTGCTGCCGGCTCAAAGGGGGGTGCGGTTAATGCGCCTAACACTACGTTAAGGTCCCACGGTGGTGCAGGATGCGATATAGGTGGCCTAAGAAGCCAAGCTCCTTTAATAAAGGCTTTGCACAACTTGTTGCTCATTAAAGGTGGTTCTACATTCTCATGAAAATTGGAAATAGCCGCCAATTGAACTTTGATGGTGGATACCAAACAACCCTTGTTGAACAGGGAGGTTAAAAACTTCAGAACCTCTGACACAGAAGCTGTCATAGGGTCTAATCCTCGGAGTTGAGCCCAAATAGCAAACCTCTTCCATTTGCTGCTATACATCTTTTTTGTAGAGGACTTGTGGGCCGAGGACAAAATATGCATAACGTCAGGGTCGAAAGAATGGCTCCTAACTATGGTCGGAAGAGGAGTAGCCAAACTGCTAGCTTCAATGAATGGAGGGACTGATGGAGCTGTCCTGACTGATGAATCAGAAGGTCCGGAACTTGGTCCAGGAACCAGGGACCGTCCAGTGCATACTTGCGAAGAAAGGGGAACCATACTTGATGAGGCCAGTATGGGGCGATTAGAATCAGTTTGCTTTCCAAGCGAATCGCCTTCTGAACCACCTTGGGGAAAAGGGGAACCGGAGAAAAGGCGTATAGCAGACCCTGGGGCCAAGCTTGGACTAGAGCATCCTTGGGGGTTTCCCCTGGAGCTGGAATGAGAGAGAACTGTTGGCATTTTGCATTGAGGGGAGTTGCAAAAAGATCGCAACATGGGATTCCCCATCTCGTGAAAATCTGTGTTACCACTTTGTGATTCAAGGACCATTCGTGAGGGGAGAGAATAGTCCTGCTCAGTCTGTCGGCTATCACATTGGATGTCCCCGGAATGTGTGTTGCCACTAGAAAGCGTTTGGTAGCAACGGCCCAATCCCATACCTTCATGGCCTCTCTGCAAAGGGGGTAAGATCTGGTCCCTCCTTGCTTGTTCAAGTACCAGACTACCGACATGTTGTCGGACTGAATGGCAATCGTCCCCTGGGGGAGGAGGTCGTGTAATGCTTGCAACGTTAGAAGCACCGCTCTCATTTCCAGGATATTGATGTGGAGAAGATTCTCGTCGGAGTGCCACGTGCCTTGGACCGACCTGTCCAGATAATGTCCCCCCCACCCTGTCTGGGTGGCGTCCGTAGTCAACGTGGCTTAGGGGGATGGGGGAACGAAGGGTCGCCCCTGATCCAGGTTGGAGGAAGAAAGCCACCAACGAAGATCCTGCTTGCACGTTTCTGTTATCAATATGTGGTGACTGAGGGGGAGGTCTTGATAAGACCACTGGGCTAAGAGGAGCCACTGGAGTATCCTCATATGTAACCTTGCAAAAGGAACGAGAAGAATGGTGGCTGACATGGAACCCAACAGCTGCAGGACCATTCTCGCTGGAGCTCGATCTCTGAGGAGTAACGCCCGCACTTGAGACTGCAATGTTGCTATCCTTTCTGCAGGAAGATAGAATCGCATCTGCCTTGAGTCTATTTCTGCACCAATAAACAGAATACGCTGTGATGGCCGCAATACGGATTTTGTCCAATTGAAGGTGATTCCTAAGGAGCTGCCTAGGGAGATAGTGGCAGCTAGAGCTCTTAAGAGTAGATGCCTTGAGGTGGCAGTTAGGAGCCAATCGTCTAGGTATGGAAACACCTGGAATCCTAGACTTCTCAGGTGAGCAGTCACCACTGCCAAGCATTTGGTGAACACCCTGGGGGCTGTGGTGAGACCAAATGGTAGTGCACGGAACTGGAAATGACTGTCCCCTAGGCTGAAGCGCAAGTGTCTCCTCGATGCCTGATTTACCAGAATGTGATAATAGGCGTCCTTGAGATCTATGGAGCACATCCAAACACCCTTCTCCAGAAGTGGGAGAATGGTTTGCAAGGTGACCATCCGGAATTTGGACTTTTTCACTGATCGGTTTAATTTGCTGAGATCCAAAATGGGCCTCAAGTCCCCAGTCTTTTTTGGTACCAAAAAGAATCTCGAGTAAGTCCCTGATCCGGTCTGATCTGCGGGGACAGGTTGGATGACTCCTTTTTGAAGCAGCTTTGAAATTTCGATGGCTGCCATATCCCGTTGACTGGGTGGCGGGTCCGGGATTCTTTGGGACGGTGGGGGGGGGGGTTGAGAAAAGGGAATGGTGTAACCTCCGGCGATGATTCGGAGCACCCATTGGTCCTGGGTGATACTCTCCCAGGCCTTTAGGTGCCTCGAAAAACGACCCCCGACTGGCTCCGGAGCTGCACAGTCGGGCACTCCTTCAGGGATGCTGGAAGGAGGAGGAGCCACGAAAGGACCCGCGGTCTCCAGTGTTGCGGGGGCCTCTGCCGCCTCTGGGACGGCGTCTCCCTGAAAAATTTCCCCTTCCTCTGCCTCTAGAAGGGGAATTGCTCCGCTGCAATGAGTAAGACTTTTGAGACTTACGGAACCACATTTTCCCTCCTCTTCGAGCCTTGGGATAAGGCCTGAAGGGAGTGGAAAACCGGGCCCCTACGGCAGTCAAAGTCTTGCCCTCCTGCTCGCAGCGAGTCAAAGTGTCCTTTACCTTGGGTCCACAAAGGGAGGACCCATCGAAGGGGGCGTCGGCAAAGGAAGACTTAAAGGCCTCCGCAAAATGACACAGGCGTAGCCAGGCTTGTCTCCGTTGAGCAACACCTGTGCCCACCGCTCTGCTCGCTCCCTCGGCTGCATACGAAATGAGCCTCATGGACGAGTTGGACAGGGAGGACAGGGTAGCCAACTGGGAGTTAACCGTCTGGGCCAACTGCTCAGGTAGGTTACCAGAGAGGGTATCTGAAAGCTCCTTGACCAGATCCCTCTGCAATCTCGTAAAATGAGTCAGGTAATTCAGAGACCTTAAAGTAAAGGTTGCTGAAGCAAGGGTGCGCTTACCGCATCGTCCATGCTCCTAGACTCCTTATTAGGAGGATGGACAGACGTTGAAGCCTCTGCCACATCTTGTTGGGTAGCAGATGCCACCACCAAGGCATCTACAGCCACACCTTTGGTAAGAAAGTCCTTATCCGGGGGTGCCGAAAGGAATTTATTGGGGCGAGCTGGCACCGGTTCAACAGAATCCGGATGTTCCCACGCCCTTCGAGAGATCAAATCCAGGAGCTCATCGAAGGGCGGAGACACCCAGGAGGCGGAGGGCTGAGCCCCGAAGGCCTTGAGGAACACCGACTCCTCAGCAGAAGGGGGTTTGGACTGCCAGTCGCCTCGTTGCTTAAGGTTTTCCAAGATGTCCGCAAAGGATACATCATTCGAGGACGACTTGGGGGACCCTTCCGCATCATCGAGGTCGGTACCCGAGGTGAGAGACTCATCAGGGGAGTCGACGTGCTTCCTCTTGCACTGTTTCTTCCTCGGAGGTTCCTCCGAAGACGCTTCGGAAGGACCTCCCGGAAGAAGGGAACCCCCGACGGGGTAACCTCAGGCCCCAGGGCTCCGCTGTCATGAGACAGAGGGACTGCAAAGGAACTAGTCTCTGTACCAAGGGAAGGTGGTGGTGAGAAAGTAGAAGTGGCCAGAGAGGATTTGGCCAAGGCACTCCTCATGGCCGTGAAGGCGGGACCCCCAGAGTCCTGGGAAGGTTCAACCCCCAAGGCCACAACAGCAGACGGAACTCCTGCCACCGACGCACTGAGAGGGAGGGTAGGAACTGAAAGAATTGGTCCCGAAGCGTCACCCCCGGGGCCGACAGAGGAGGTCTGTGTACCGAACACCGACCCGAAGGGCGGAGTTGGAGTAAAGGTCGGAGTCTTCTACTGGTTCCACCAACACCGACTCCAACGGTGCCGAAGCTGTTGGAGGAGGAACTAAGATGGCAGGGTGGGAAATCGGCTCCGGAGCCGACTGGGTCGGAGCCGAGACCAACTTTTGAAAGACCGGAGACTGAAAGAGCCTTTGAAGCACCCTGTCTACATCCGAATCGGACATCCTCGACGACCGAGAAGAGACCGACCGGGTCCGAGTTGACTTCTCCGCCGGCTCCGAAAGACTGGGGGACCGGCTCCGAATGGATTCGAGAAGTATCGGCGCCGAGGGAGGTTCCACCACTACTGCAATTTCCCTCGGAGCCGATGTGAACTTCGGCACCGAAGGGGAAGAGTCTGAGCGGGCAACCTTCATCGGCTCCGAAGGCAGTGGAGCCGATGAAGGTGACTCGCCTCTCGACGCCCGAGCTCTCGGCTCCAAAGTCAGAGGAGTCGAGGCTGGAGACATCGAGGCAGACCGTTCCGCCCTCGGCTCCGAAGTCCGTGGAGCCGAAGGAGAAGCCTGCCTAGACTTTTTCGCTGTCGGATCCGACGGGCTGGTCGGAGCTGAAGATTTTTTCTTCCTCGACGGGGAAGAAGAAGAAGATAGGGCTTCCTCAAAAGAAGGGGTAATAAGCCCTTTCAAAATCAATGTATTTTTCCTCTCTTGGAGCACTCGAGAGGAAAAAGCGTGGCATACGCTACAGGATTCCTGTAAGTGCTTCGGCCCCAAACAGTACACACAAAGCAAATGGTCATCCGTAATGGACATTTTATAAGAGCATTTTGAACATTTTTTAAAACCAGATGGCCTATGTTCTTTTGACATGGCTATCTGTTGTTAATAAACTTTAAAGGAAGAAGAAAACTTTAACACTGAGTAAAATCAAAACAGGAAGACTAAGGGAAGGTCCCTCTAAGTTAAACGGGAACACTTGCCACCAAGAAAAAAATTCAATTTACCACAAAGTTGAAGCAGTTAGAAAACACACAAAGAGAAGCTGTTAGACAGCTCTGACTGAAAGCGCGAGGGCTAGGCAAAGGCCCCTCTAACTTAAACGGGGTCCTTTACCGTCGACAAAAACACAATATTTTACCACAAACTTTTGAAGAAAAACAGTCACACAACAATAAATAGCTGTTAAAACAGCTTTTGGGTAATTTTAGCAAAATTTCTGACAGAAATTTAAATACTAGAGGTACTTAGCTCAGCCAAGTCCGATACCACGTCTATGCTGTAGAAGCGGCAAACGAGATCTGGGGAAGCAGTAGTGGGGCATCCTGGGATATGAGGAGGCTTAGCCAATAAGAGACTTCGTTCTATAGTATAGCGTGCTGAGTCAGAGCCGAGGATCGGCTCCGAACCCATATGTACAGAATGTAGGCGAGATAGGATCACATTACATTAGAGTTTTCCAAGAGAGAAGCTTGAGGGAACAAGAAGCTGCAGGCTCAAAGGGAGGGAGAATTAATGAAGTTAACACCAAATTTAGATCCCATTGTGGAGGAGGATCCTTAATGGGAGGTCTGAGCAAGAGGATGCCCTTGAGGAAAGCTTTACAGAGTTTATGGGACATAATATTGGTTTCCGAGAGCCCTACATGAAAATTGGCAATGGCCGCTAGTTGTACTCTGATAGTGGCCGACGACGACCCTGAATGAAAAAGCTCCGCCAGAAAATCTAGAACGTTATGAATTGGTGCATTAAAAGGATCTAAGGACCTAGCTTCTGCCCAGAACGAAAAACGCTTCCATTTACTCGCATAAGTCTTCCTAGTATTGGACTTATGGGAGGCAAGAATGATATCACGGACAGGAAGAGAAATAAAGGGAAGCCTGGCTATGGCTGGAAGTGGAGCAACCAAGCTGTGAGGTTGAGGGACTGAAGAGACTGGTGCAGCTTGCCCGTCAGGTGGGTCAAAAGGTCTGGAAATGGTTCCAGATGCCAGGGCTGTTCCAGTAGATAACGGTGCAGGAACGGAAACCATACTTGTCGAAGCCAGTATGGAGCAATGAGGATCATTTTGGATCTCAATGCGGTTGCTTTCTGAATTAACTGCGGGATCAACGGAAAAGGGGGGAAAAGCGTATAGAAGACCCCGAGGCCAATCATGGACAAGAGCGTCTCTGGGGGGATGGCCTGGTAGAGGGAAGAGTGTGAAGAAGTCGAGGCACTTGCTGTTTTGAGGTATTGCGAAAAGGTCGCAACAAGGCTGGCCCCACATCTGGAAAATTCTCTCTGCTACCGCCTGATTTAGAGACCACTCGTGAGGCATGAGAATTGTTCTGCTCAGTCTGTCCGCTATGACGTTGGACCTCCCGGGGATGTGCGTTGCTATCAGAAACCGTTGAGAGGAGATCGCCCACTGCCAAAGTCTGAGTGCTTCTTGACATAGGGGGTAGGATTTTGTTCAGCCCTGCTTGTTTATGTACCACACTACAGACATATTGTCTGTTTGAACTGCTATAGTCCCTGTGGGAAGAGAGTCCTTAAGGGCTTGCAACGATAAAAGCACTGCTCTCATCTCCAGGACATTTATGTGCAGGTGGCATTCTAATTGTTGCCATGTGCCCTGGACAGTCCTGCCCTGATAGTGCCCCCCCCCCACACTTGATCAGGGAGGCATCCGTTGTCACAGTGGCAACTGGAGGGGGAAGAACAAAGGGTCTGCCCTGAAGAAGTTGAGGGGAGACCATCCACCAGGAGAGGTGTTTTTTGCAAGTTGGGGTTATCAAAATGTTGTGAGTCATTGGGAGCTGTTGAAAGGACCACTGAGAAAAAAGCATCCACTGGAGAATTCTCATGTGGAAGCAGGCTAAGGGGAGAAGGAGAATCGCCGCTGCCATGAGGTCTAATGTTTTCAGTACTAACTTGACTTGAATTCTGTTGGACTGAAACAGAAACTGAACATTCCGCCGTATGTCTGTTACTCTCTGAGGTGGTAATGTTGCAGACATTTCTGTGGTGTTTAACACGGCGCCTATGAAGTTTATACATTGACAAGGCGACAAGGAGGATTTCGCAAAATTTATGGAAATACCTAGTTTGTTGCACATGCGAATGGTGTAATCCCTGGCTATGATAAGATACTGCTTGGTGGTAGCGGTAATGAGCCAGTCGTCTAAATATGGAAACACCTGGAATCCTTTTTGTCTCAGGTGAGCCGTGACCACTGCCAAACATTTGGTGAACACCCGAGGGGCTGTGATGAGACCAAAGGGCAGGGCTCTGAATTGGCAATGACTGGCTCCCAGCCGGAAGCGGAGAAACCTCCTGGAGCGCATGTGTATCTTTACATGATAGTACGCGTCCTGAAGGTCTAACGAGCACATCCAGTTGTCTCTGCCCAAGAAGGGCAGAATGGACTGCAGCGTTACCATCCGAAATTTTGTCTTCTGCACAGACTTGTTCAGTCTGCTGAGGTCCAAAATGGGTCTCCAGTCTCCCGTCTTTTTTGGTACCTAAAAGAACCTGGAGTAGATTCCGGATCCTAGCTGGTCTGCTGGGACTGCCTGGATGACTCTTTTTTTCTAACAGCTTTTTTATCTCTAGCTGTGCCTGACCCCTTTGTCCGGGTGGTATGTCTGGGAGGGGTCTTGGCGGTTGCATCGGAGGGGAAATGAAGGGATTTTGTAACCCTCGGATATGATCGACTGTACCCATTTGTCTTGACAGAGGGATTGCCAGGCTTCCGGGTACAGATATAATCTTCCCCCGACTGCCTCCAAAGGTGGACAGTCGGGCAGCTTCTCAGGGATGCTGAAAGGGTTGGTCAGGGAAGGATTCCCTGGAACCCTGGTTCTGTGGACCCCCTCTGCCCCTGGGGCGGTGTCTATTATTGTTCCCCCCTCTGCCTCTGGGGGGGAAGTTCACCACGTGCGGCAGGCGCGACTCCCTGTGGTTTGCGGAACCACATCTTTTCACCCTTCTGACCTTTAGGGTATGGTCTAGATGGTGTGGAAAAGTGGAATCCCACGGCAGAGAGAGTCTTACCATCTTGCTTGTACCTGGTGAGGGTATTCTTCACCTGAGGTCCAAACAACTCTGAACCATCAAAGGGAGTGTTGGTGAAGGACGCCTTGAAGGGATCAGCAAAATTACAGAGTCGCATCCAGGCATGACGTCTTAACGCAACACCTGTGCCTGCGGCCCTACTCGCTCCATCGGCTGCATAAGAGTTAAGCCGCATGGAGGAGTTGGCAATGGAATTCAGGGTAGCCAGCTGGGAGTTAATCCTGTCCTGATACCCCGCAGCAGAAGGATCCTGTATGGTTTCACCCAGTTCTTTGACCAAATCTCTCTGAAGGCGGGTGAAATGACATAAATAGTTCAGTGACCGCATGGCAAAGGTCGCTGAAGCAAATGTCCGCTTACCGTACCTGTCCATAGTCCTGGACTCTTTATTAGGAGGATGAACAGGTACAGAAGGATCAGCTAATTCCTTCTTAGTGGCGGCTGCTACCAAAATAGCATCTACCGATACACCTTTGGTCAGAAATGGTTTGTCTACCGGAGCAGAAATAAATTTAGAAGGCCTCCTAGGGGTATGTTCCATCAATTCAGGAGTTGCCCACTCCTTTCTGGCCACTACTTCCATCAGTGGGTCGAAATGAGGGGACACCCAGGAGATGGAAGGGCGAGACCCAAAAGTGTCAAGGTAAACCGACTCGTCCTCAGAGGGTTTGAGGGTGGGCCAATTCCCCCCTCTGTTTCAGGATCTCTAGGATGTCTGAAAAGGAGACATCCTCAGAGGGGGATCTCGGGGAACCCTCCGACTCATCCAAGTCAGTGTCCGAAGTGATAGACTCAGGAGAGTCTACGTGCTTCCTCTTGCACTTTCTTTTCCTAGGGGGTTCCCCTGAAGCTTCAGGAGAGGCCTCGGACGAAGAAGAGACACCCAAAGTGGGTACCCTATGCTTTGGATCTCTGCTATCAATTGCCAGAGGATGACCAGAGACCGTAACAGGCACTGTAGAGGGAGGAGCTGAAGGAACCAACCTTGGAGCGGACACCGGATCCAGCACACTCCTCATCATCTCAAAGGCTCCCCTATCAGGCACAGAAGAAAGTCCTGGCTCTGAGGATACCAGGACCACTCCCGGCGCTGACAGAGAAGGCTCCGAGAATGATGTCGGGGCCGAACTAACCAGCGCCAACTCTCCGAGAGGGAGAACGGGGTCGGACAAGAGTCCGATGCCACTCGCCCCCTCGGAGCCAATGATGGAGTCCCGGCGCCTGGACCTCTCCACGGACGGCACCAAGGAAGAGGTTGGAGCCGATGACGCCAGGGCCGAAGGTGGCAGTATCGGCTCCGACATGGGTAAGGTCCCGGTTCAGACAAACTCCGGCTCTGAGCTCAACTGAAGAGTCGGAGGAGGAATCGAAATTGGCACCGAGGGAGCCACAGTCTGGTGAGATGGGCTTTGGAGTATTTGGGCCAGTGCCTGGGACTTGAGGAGTCTACTGACCACCCTCTCAATGTCATGGTCGGACAGCCTGGAAGACCTGGAGGAATGAGTCCTATGACTCCGCTCCGACAGTAAGGGAGATCCTGGAGCCGAATGAATGGACTCTACGGAGGGTGACCTAGAGCGCTTGCGTGCTGTTGTCGGCTCCGATACGGGTTTCGAAGCGGGCAAAGTCTTGCTCGCATCGGATCTGACTGGAGCCGATGTCGGAGCACTTTCGGTTCTGCCAGCCATTGACTCAAGAACTGGAGCCGAGGGTTTGGTGGGCTTGGACGACTTCCCCGAGCCAGACTTAGATGGGGAGTCATCAGGCTTCAATAAGCCCCCTCAAAATTAGCTTATTGCGGCGCTCCTGCAGGACTCTTGGACTAAATCCGTGACAAACGGAACAAGAGTCCTGCAGGTGCAAGGGTCCCAGGCAATAAACGCAAGAAGTGTGACCGTCTGTCAGAGACATCTTCTGACAGCACGAGTCACACTTCCTGAATCCTGAGATTTTAGTGTCTTTGGACATTATAGTGAACACTAACAATCTAACACAGTCAGCACACACAACTCACTCAAAAACTCACACAAGGGGAGAAGTTAAAGGGCTGACTAGGAAAACACACCCACACCCACTCAATAAGGGCAAACTATAGGGATAACTATAGAAAAACTAAAGCCCGAAGGCCCGTTTATCAATTTGACTAAAGGGGGGGGGGGGTTAACGAAAACCGTTAATAAGCTTTTAAGGGTAAGATAATGAACAGATAGGGAAAACCAACCTTAAATTTTAAAAGTCCTCACAAAAAGAAAAAAATTTTTTACACTGATCTGAGCCGGTAAAAATGCAACCTCGCAGGAAAGCGGCAAACGAGATCTGGGGAGTTAGCGCATGGTATTGTGGGATATAGGGCTGCCTCGAGACGGTAAAAATAGCTCTTGAGCTATAGTATAGGCCGAGTCGGAGCCGAGGATCGGTTCCGAACCCATCCAGCAAGAATGAAGGCGAGAATGACAACTTAACATCAGATCTTTTCAAATACTTCTCTGAGGACTTAGAAGCAGTGGAAGTACTTGGAGAAGTGGGAGAAATTTTCCTAGATTTTTCTTTAGAAGCTCCAGATAACGCCTTGCCAAAGGAGAAAGGAAGTAAACCCTTCAATATTAATTTGTTTTTGCGTTCAGCTAGAGTCCTTGGGTTGAATGCATGACAGATTGAACAATTTTCTTGGAGATGAAAGCGTCCAAGTCAGTACACACAAAGCATATGAGCATCAGAAAATAAGAAGTTATGTACTCACCATAACGTTCCATGTTTGTTGTCCATCTCACCTTCATTCATTTCTGGTTGGGTTCGGAACTGAGAATAGGTTCCGACTCGGCCTATGCAAAAGCTCGAGGATTTCCACTGGCTCATGGCTACACCCTATCCCATCATGCTCAGGGA
Organism: Protopterus annectens; assembly: GCF_019279795.1. NCBI lineage: Eukaryota > Metazoa > Chordata > Ceratodontiformes > Protopteridae > Protopterus > Protopterus annectens. The sequence continues at coordinate 362,028,698 of NC_056738.1, forward strand.
AGATTACCGAGATCTTGTTTGCAGATACTATAGCTACTGTCTCTAAACATATAACCATGACCACAAAGGACTAAGGAAGAGATTCAGAGAACATCAAGTTCCAATTAGCAAGAAACCACTCGATCCTTCAGGAGTGAAGGTAGGGGGAAGGAGGGTGGGATGCAAGAATGAAGGTGAGATGGACAACAAACATGGAACGGTTTGGTGAGGTACATAACGTCTTAATGTTATGTTGTCCTATCTCACCTTCATTCATTGCTGGTTGGGACAGCATCCCTAGCACCTTCTTTCTTGGGTGGCTCAAGGGAAAATACTCTTCAGAACAGTGGACCCGAAAGAGGCCCTGTTCCTGGAGGCCAAACTGACTTTGTAATGAGTGATAAAGATATGAGGCTTTACCAATGTTGCTGCTGCACAAATTGAATCCATAGGCAGCCTTGTCTGAAAGACCGATGAGGTTGCTATAGCTCTTGTGGAGTGGCCCTTCACTTTCCCTGGAAGTTCTCTATTCTGAGATTTGTATGTGAAAGTTATACAGTCTGTAAGCCACTTGGAAAGTGTGACCTTTGCTATGGGGGCACCCTTCTTTTTATCTAAGAAAGATACAAACAGTTGGCCTGATTTTCTGAATGACTTTGTTCTATGCAGATAGAAACTTAACTGTCTGTTTATTTCTAACTAGTGTAATTTGTACTCTGACTTGTTGCCATAGTTAAGGAAAACGACAGGTAAGTCAATGGATTGATTTAAATTCGCTTCTGAACATACTTTTGGGGGAAATGAAGGGTAAGTTCACAGGAAAGCTCTATTTTTGTGAAAAATCATGTAAGGGGGACGTATTGATAATGCTTGAAGTTCTGATACCCCTCTAGCAAACGTGATGTCTACCAAGAAGTTTGTCTTCCATGTTAAAAACCTTAGTTCGCATGTTGATGCAGGTTCAAAGGGGGAAAGGCTCAAGGTGGAAAAAACAAAGTTTAGGTCCCATGGCACTGGTAGCTGTTTTACTGGAGGTCTTAGTAAAAAAGTGCCTTTCACAAAGGCTTTACAAAGCCTGTGGGACATGATTTTTAGTCCCATTTCACCAATATGATAGTTTGATATAGCAGAAAAATTGAACTCGAATCGTAGCTGCAGCTGCACCTTCATCAAAATGCTTACCTAGGAAGTCTAATACAGCTGTTATAGGGGCAGTAAAAGGATCAATATGGTTGTTAAAGGATCAATATGGTTGTTGAAAGCCCAATGGGAACATTTTTTCCATTTGCTAGAATATAACTTTCTGGTTGAAGACTTATGAGGCGAAATCAAAATATGTTTCACTGCAAGGGAAATATCAGGAAGCCTGGCTATGTGTGGAACTGGAGCAGCCAAGCTGTCAATTTGAGGGTTTAAATTGATGGCTGGAGTGTCCCTGACGGATGAGTCAGGAGGTCTGGAACTGGGTCCATAATCCATGGCTCCTCCTGGAGATGGAACCATAGGAAGGGGAACAAAATCTGATGAGGCCAGTATGGGGGAATGAGTATCAAACTGCTTCTCAATGTGCTGGCTTTCTGAAGGACTTTGGGGAATCAAGGGGAAATGGGGGAAAGACGTAAAGGAAAGCCGGGGGCCAATCATGTACAAGTGCATCCCTTCGGACGCCCCCAGAGGGGGGATTAGGGCAAAGTAGCTGCTACATTTGGCATTCATGGACATGGCAAAGAGGTCGCAGCAAGGCTGGCCCCACTTATGGAACATCTCATCTGCAACTTCCTGTTTTAGGGACCACTCGTGACGCATCAGAATAGCTCTGCTGAGTTTGTCCGCTATCACGTTGGAATTCCCCGGGATGTGCGTTGCTGTCAAAAAATGTTGGGAAGAGACTGCCCATTGCCATACTCTCTGGGCCTCTTGACATAGGGTGTAGGATTTGGTTCCTCCTTGTTTATGTACCACGCCACCAACATGTTATCTGTCTGAATTGCAATTGTTCCTAGTGGAAGGGAGTCCTGGAATGCCTGCAATGCCAAAAGCACTGGTCTCATCTCTTGGACGTTGATATGCAAGTGGTTCTCACTTTCCTGCCAAACACCTTGGACAGTTTTCTGCAGATAATGCCCCCCCCCCCCCCCCAATCTGGGAAGCATCCGTGGTCACTGTGGCTACTAGTTGCGGAAGGATGAATAGTTGGCCTAAGGTCACTTGAGTGGAGTGAAGTCATCAGCACAGGTCTTTCTTGCAGGATTCTGTTATGATAATTTTGTGAAACATGGGCAGCTCCTGCATGGACCACTGGATGAATAGTAGCCACTGAAGAATCCTCATGTACAGACAAACTAAAGTTGTCAAGGTTATTGCTGCCAACATGGTACCCAAAATTCTCAAAATAACCTTTGCCTGTACTCTTTTCTTGGTTAAGATGTTTTTGACTTGATGACGTAAGGTTTGAATCCTCTCAGGGGGAAGTTTGGCCAACTTTCATGTTGTATCTAAGTCTGCCCCTATAAATACGATATGCTGTGATGGGAACAAGGCAGATTTTTTTTCAAAGTATATCATGATGCCTAGCTGAGAACAAAGATGAATGGTGGTGTCTCTCGCTCTTATAGTAGATGCTTGGTGGTGGAGGTTAGGAGCCAGTCATCTAAGTACGGAAACACCCAGAATCCTAGATGCCTCAAGTGAGCCGTAACTACTGCTATGCATTTGCTGAACACTCTGGGGGCTGTAGTGAGACCAAAGAGCAGAGCACGAAACTGGTAGTGACTGGCTCCCAGCCGAAAGTGCAAATGTGTCCTGGATCACCTGTCCATCTTTATGTGGTAGTACACATCCTGGAGATCTATCGAGCACATCCAATCATCTTTCCCCAGAAAGGGGAATATCGACTGCAGTGTCACCATCCGGAACTTTGATTTCTTGACGGACTTGTTTAGTCTGCTGAGATCCAGAATGGGCCTCCAGTCCCATCTTTTTTGGAACTAAAAAGAACCTTGAGTAAGTCCCAAATCCAATTTGGTCTGCGGGGACATTCTGGATGACACTTTTTTCTAGCAACTTTTGTAGCTCTAGAGTTGTATGATCCCCTTGACTGGGTGGAACATCTGGGACTGATTTTTTTCTAATGGGGGAGAGGAAAAGGGTATGTAGTAACCTCTGGATATGATCATTTGTACCCATTTGTCTTTTGTTATTTCTAGCCAGGCATTTGGGTACAACGACAAGCGACCAGCGACTGCCTCCAGAGATGGACAGATGGTCCGCCTCTCGGGAGTGCTGAAAGGGTTTACCAAGGAAGGAACCCCTGTCACCCTAGTTTTGCGGACACCATCTGCCATATGGTCGGCATTTTCCATTGGTACTTCCCCCCTCTGCCCATGGGAGAAGAATCACCACGAGCATCCGGAATAGCTCTCTGGGGACTTACAAAACCACATTTTTCCCTCTTCTGACCTTTGGAATAAGGTCTGGTAGGGAGGAAGAAATGGACTCCAACAGCAGAAAGAGTCTTTCCCTCCTGGTTAGGGTCTCTTTAACTTTTGGCCCAAACAAAGATGAGCCGTCAAAAGGGGCATTAATAAAGGAAGATTTAAAGGGTTCTGCGAAATCACATAAGCGCATCCAGGAATGCCTCCTTATGGAAATTCCTCTTAGCCTAGAGCCTGCATGGAAGTACCCAATCTTGTTTAGTGGCAAACGAGATCTGGATAATCTTCCCTGAGCATGATGGGACAGGGTGTAGCCACGAACCGGTGGAAGCTCTCGAGCTTTTGTATAGGCTGAGTCGGAATCGATTCTCGGTTCTGAACCCAACTAGCAATGAATGAAGGTGAGATAGGACAACATAACATTACATATTTAGACACATGGGCTGAGTCTCCTGCATCCACCAAACCTCAGACTGTAATTAAAATGTCTCTGAGGTTATAAAACTTAGAAAAAGCAGAAACTAATTAAATATGTCAATAAATACAAGCTCTACAAACAGATAAATAACTAATTACACGTCAATCTACCTAACTAAATGAAACAAGTTGAATCAATAAAATAAAAACGTTATGTTCTCACCATAATGTTCTGTCTGTGTTGTACATTTTCATCCTTTCTCAATTGTTGGGCTTGGATCCGATACTTGGATCCAACTCGGCCACTTCTTTCAGATCGTAGGATCCTTGAACTCAGAAGCTCCTCCCTTTACCTATAATGCCCCACCAACCTAACACACCTCAGATTTTGTTTGCTGCCCACAGAGCTAACAGAAATGTGGGAGATCATAAAGGTATGGAAGTTGGAGGTCAAACAAAGAACACAAGTTCCTACAATGTTCTTCAATCTCTCCAGAAGTAAAATAAGGAGGGGGTAGGTGGGTGGGAAGATTAGGAAGAATTAAAATGGACACCACAGATAGAACATTATGTGGAGAACATAATTTTTTAATCAAATGTAATTTTCATTCATTCCTCAACAGTTGGGACAAAAGCCCCAGCTACCTAAATCCCGGGAGGACTCTAAGGAAGGATATTCCGGAACACTGCCGAGGCAAAGGCTGCTCTTCCCCTAGAGACCAGATCTAGTTTGTAATGAGCAATAAAGGAATGAGGATTAACCCAAGTTGTAGCTGCACAAATATCATCCAAGAAAGTTCTTGACAAGAAGGCTGATGAGGTTGCCATAGACCTCATGAAGTAGGCTCTTGGTGGTCTTGGTAAAGCTAAGCCCACTTTTTGATAAACAAAGGAAATACAATCAGCCAACCATATGGACAAGATAACTTTAGATACTGGTTTGCCTAGTTTGGAATCAGAAAAGGAAACAGACAATTGCTCATATTTTCTTAAATCCTTAGTTCTGTGAGGAGAGAAGCGTAGTTGTCTATACACATTCAGTAATGTAACATATACTCACCTTTGTTTGAGAAGTTTGGAAAGAAAACTGGGAGATTAATGACCGGATTAATATTAGACTAGGAGACCACCTTTAGTCAAAAGGATGGATTAGTCTGTAAAGATATGCAATCCTTGTGAAATGAAAACCTAAATAAGGTGGTTTAGAAGACAGAGCTTGGAGTTCAGATACTCTGACAGATGTGATAGCAACTAAGAAAATGGTTTTCCACGACAAAAAATTTAGGTCAGATTTAGCCAAAGGTTTAAAGGGAGGCTGAGTCAATGCCTGAAGTGCAACATTCAATTTTCAAAGAGGGGTACAATCTTTTAACAAGGGTCTAAGTAAAAAAGTTCCTCTTAGAAAAACTTTGCAAAGGTTAAAGGAAGCTAATGTAGTTATTTACTCCCAGATGAAAGTTGGAAATGGCTTCTAATTGTACTCTAATAGTTAAGAAACTAGCACCTTCATTGAAAATCGTGGCCACAAAGTCAAGGGCATTTGAAATCTGTGCTGGAAAGGGGTTTAAATTTTGCTTAGGGCCGAAAGAACACATCTTTTCTATTTACTCTTGTAAATCCTTCTGGTGGAAGCCTTATAGGAAGATAACTATGCTCTTCAATTGAGATGATTTCTGTAGAACTTTGAGAATGAGGGGTAAGTGTAAAGAAGACCGTGGGCCAAGCATGACGTACGGCATCTCTTGGTGACTCCCGCAGTGAGGGGATCAGGGCAAACAACCTGTTGAATTTGTTGTTAAGGGGAGAAGCAAAAAGATCACAGAATGGTTGGCCCCATTCATGGAAAATTCTCTAAACTAATTGGCATTTAGAGGCCACTCATGAGGCATCAAAACTGAGCTGGTTAACTTATCTTCAATCACGCTAGATTTCCCCAGGATGTGAGTTGCTATTAGAAAGCAATTGGAAGAGATTGCCCACTGCCATACTCTCTCAGCTTCTTGACAAACAGGGTAAAGATCTGGTTCCCCCTTGTTTGTTAATGTTCCAGACCACCAATATACTGTCCATCTGAATCACAACAGTCCTGGCTGGGAGAGTGTCTTGAAAGGCCTACAACACTAGGAGGACAGCTCTCATCTCCAGGACATTGATATGCATCTTGGCCTCTTTAGGGGACCATGTGCCTTGGACAGTCCTGCCCAAGAAATGTCCCCACCCACCGAGCTGAGAGGTGTCCATAGTCACAGTGGCCTTTGGTTGAGGGAGGACAAAAGGATAGCCTTTGTGTAGCTGAGTGTAGTGGATCCACCACAGATGGTAATTTTTGCATGCTTACATGATTTTGACTGACACAGATAATAGTTGTCGGACAAGGGATCACTGAGTAGCCACAGTCCATTGAAGGATTCTCATATACAGCTTGGCCAGCAGTACAAGGATGACTGTCACTGCCATGGAAGCTAAGGCCTGAAGCATCAATCTGGCCTGGAGGTAAGAATTCTGAAGTATTTCCTTGACCTGTAATTCTCCGGAGTCTATTGGACAAAGAGGAAGAGAAACTACTTGACTGACTGTATTCAGCTGAGCACCAATGAATTCCAGACTCGGAGACGGGGTGAGTTGAAATGTAATTAAGTTATAAAAACACTGCACCACCAACTCAAAACCTAAAACTGAAGACTCAAACAAACTCCACTGGCAGCGATGAATATCCACAGACAAAAGATTAACTTTTAAGTGCTTTTGCTCTTTAATTTCTTTAGAACCTCATCAGAAAAAATCTAAACTAAAAAATATTTAAATAACCCACCAAAAAGATCAAATAATCCAATCAGACCAAAAGAAATTTGCAATAGATTACATCACACTTAAACCAAATTAAAGGAACATATACTAAATATTAGTATACAAAGACTGACAACAAATAAACATAAAAAATAAATAAAATTAAAATTTGAATTTAAATGTTAATTAAATATCAAGTATACTTGCACTGCAGCAAAAAACATTTAATATTAATAGATTAATTAAGGCCAGGCTTCTGATCAGCGCTAAGTCTGATCTGTCAGGCTGTTTCTTTGCATTCAAGCATAATTTTAAAGTCACCAATGAAACCAGTACTATTAACTGAATCCATTACTGCAAAAGTAAACTTTTTAAAGTTTGTACAAGACACAGCATGCTTGACCAAAGCATTTGAAAAGTCTTTCTTTTTAATGGACAAACAATGCTCATAAATTATTTTGTTGAGTGCTCAAATAGTTTTGCCTATATAAAAACTTTGACATGAATTGCAGTAAACAGTGTACACAACACAGCTGAAGCAACAGTCAAAACTTTGTTTGGCCCAAAATAAATAGCCATGAGGTTTGAATTCTAAGGAAAATGAATTAATGATGTATCTATATGGTTTACAATGTCCACAGTTGTAAGTGTCATACACAAAACCAGTTTTCTTCATTGTTGAGGTGGCTGTACCTCTTTCCAAAATGGATTTAAGGCATTGGGATTTCTTAAAGGTGAAAATAGGCTCAGTCCCAATAATGTTGATCAAATCTGCATTGCCCATAAGCACCTTCCAGTTGTCAATAATGCAGTGCTTAATAACTCACATGTTATTACAAATAGGCAAAGGAAAAGCTGAGACAAAATTCTTCCTGCTCTCTACTTTCACTTTCAGAGGAGTAGGACCGCCGACTTCAGATGAAAAAGTTTTTCTCAAAATGGGACAAGCTTTTGTATTCCTTAGTAAAAGGACCTCTTCCTCTATGGGCGGCCGCAGTGGTGCAGCAGTTAGCGTTGCCACCTCACAACAAGAGGTTCTCCGGTTCGATCCTCAGCTGGGGTGCCTTCTGTGCGGAGTCTGCATGTTCTCCCTGTGGTTGCGTGGGTTTCCTCTGGGTGCTCCGATTAACTCCCACATCCCAAATACATGCTGTAGGTGGATTGGACACTCTAAATTGGCCCTAGGTCTGAGTGTGTGCATGTGTGTGCCTTCTGTGGAAGGTTGGGCACCGGGCTGGCAACTCGACACTGTAAAACTCCACTGCCAATCATGAGTGGACAGGTGATCCGCTGTGGCGACCCCTAACCGGGAAAGGCCGAAAGAAGAAGTAAAAGGACCTCTTCCTCTATTATTTTTTGAGCCAGTGCATGCCATAATATTAGTTATGTACTTACCATAAGTTGGCATCTGTGTTATCTGTAGTCACCATTCATCATGTAAGAGTTGAGGATCCGATATCGGATCCAAGCCGGAACACTTAGACAGCAGCTCGGCTCAAGCTCCTCCCCTCCCATAATGCTCTGCTGCCCTCTAAACCCCCCCCCCCGATTGAGCTTGCCATGGAGAAAGAAGACAGACAGAGAAGACCTGGCACCAGAAAAGGGGCACTAAAGTCCTGCTGATCCCTCAGGAAGGGGGAAGGAGGGTGGGATCATGGTGAATGGTGACTATGGATAACACAGATACTAAGTACATAACTATTAATCTGATGTTATCCTAGTCACCATTCAGAGTCTTCAGTTACCCAACATTCTCGGGCGGCCTCATGGAAGGAGATGCTGAAGAACAGTGGAGCCAAAGGAAGCTCTTCCCCTAGAAACTAAGTCAAGTTTATAATGAGAAATAAAGGTATGAGGAGAAGACCAAGTCGCCGCTGCACAAATGTCATCCAAGGATTGACGAGCTTAGAAGACAACTGATGTAGCCACTGACCTTGCAGAATGAGCCCTAACTGGTCCACCCAAAGGAGAACCACAGGAGGAATATGTGTAAGAGATGCACTGGGAGATCTGACGGGAAATGGTAATTTTTGAAACAGTTTGGCCCTTCCTGTTACTGAAGGGGCCACAAACAATTGGTCTGATTGACAAAAAGACTTAGTTCTGCGCAAATAAAAACAAAGCTGTCTATAAATATCTAAAGTATGAAAAATGTATTCCCCCTTGTTAGCATAATTAGGAAAGAACACTGGAGGTTGGATACACTGACTGAGGTTAGCTTCAGTGGCCACATTTGGTATAAAGGAAGGACTGGGTCTCAAGGCCATTCTATCTTTATGGAATATCAAATAAGGAGGCTTAATGGTAAGAGCCTGCAACTCTTATACTCTTTTTGCTGAAGTAATCTCCACCAGAAGAGCAGTCTTCCAAGAAAGAAATCTGAAATCACAGGATGCAGCAGGCTCAAAAGGGGGCTGAGTTAAAGAATGCAGCATCAGAGCAAGACCCCACAGTGGAGAAGGATCTTTGACTGGAGGAAACAACAAAAAACACCTTTCAAGAAGGCTTTGCATATGCGAGAAGAGAACGTAGGTTCATTGTTAAGATGAAAATTAGAAATTGCTGCCAAATGGACTTTACTCGTAGAGAAAGTAGCACCCTCCAGAAAAAGGGAAGCCAGGAAAAAAAGAATATCGTGAATAGGAGCCGAAAATGGATCCAGATTCTGACCTTTAGCCCAGATAGAGAATCTCTTCCACTTACTTCTGTAAACTCTCTTGGTAGAAGATTTTTGAGAAGCAAGAATAATGTCCTTCACAGGGGATGCAAGCCAGGACTAAGCAATAATCACTGGAATTGGACAAAACAAGCTGTCAGACGGACAGTCTGCAGATTTGGAAGCGGAAGAAGTGACAGATGGGAGATCAGTTCTGGCACTGGATTGAGAACCCGGGATGTGCTTCAAATGAGACTGTAGAAGAGGGAACCACAACTGCCGAGGCCAGAAGGGGCCAATGAGGATTAACTGCGTCCTGAGGCATCTTGCTTTCTGAAGACCTCTTGGAATTAGAGGTAATGGAGGGGAAAGCATAAAGAAGACCTGGAAGCCAATTGTGAGTCACAGCATCCCTGGAGGACTCCCCTTCTGGGGGGATAAGGGCGAAGTAGCTGCTGCATTTGTGGCTGAGAGAGGAAGCAAACAGATCATAGCTTGATTGGCACCACCAATGGAAGATCTGGTTCGCCACTAGCAAATTCAGGGACCACTTGTGCGGGGTCAGAATGGCCCTGCTTAGCTTGTCTGCCAGCACATTGGAATGTGGGTTGCAAGGAGAAAGTGCCCCAAGGACATCTTCCACTCCCAAACCCTCATGGCCTCACAACAAAGCAGATAAGAATGTGTGCCCCCTTGTTTGTTTATGTACCACACAACAGCTATGTTGTCTACGTGAACTGCTATTGTCCCTAGATTAAACCAGTCCTGAAATACTTGCAATGAAAGAAGGACTGCTCTCATCTCCAGAACATTTATGTGCAGTATGGTCTCTGACTGGGACCATGTCCCTTGGACAATCTTCCCCCGGAAGTGCTACCCCCACCCTAGGAGGGAAGCGTCCGTGGTCACTGTGGCTGCCGGAACAGGGGGAGAAAAAGATCTGCCCGCTAGGAGGTCTGGAGAATGCATCCACCACAACAGATGTCTTCGGCATATTGCAGTAAGCTGTACAGGAACTGACAGAGGATGAGAAAGAGCAGACCACTGAACTGCCTAGATTCACTGCAGAACTCTCATGTAGTACCTGGCTAGTGGAACCAAATAAATGACCGCTGCCACTGAACCTACTACTGCTAGAATGAGTAATACTGGAGGATGAGTTTGCTCCATAAGAGATTGTACATGAGACCAGATAAGAATCATGTGTCAGAGTGGGAGAGCTGCAATCTCTGAGACACTGTCCAAGTGAGTGCCAATGAACTCCAGCTGTTGAGACAGGGTCAAAGAAGACTTGGCCAGATTCACTGTTATTCTCAGCTGATGAAAGAAACGAAGAAGAATCTGTGTGGTCTCCACCAGCTGATGCTGTGAGAAATCAATCGACGAGACAGGGAAACAAATGGAATCCCTGCAGCCTGAGATGAGCTGCCACCACTGCCATAATCTTGGTGAACACCCAGGGGGCTGTGGTGAGTCCAAATGGCAGGGCTCTGAACTGGAAGTGATCGGCTCCCACGCAAAAGAGGAGGAATCTCCTGGACCACCTGTCTGTTTTGATGATAGTACAAGTCCTGGAGATCCACAGAGCATATCCAGTCATTCTTGTGCAGAAGGGGCACGATGGACTGTACAGTAACCATCCAAAACTTTGACTTCTTGACTGAGAGATTTAAGTGACTGATGTCCAGAATTAGACATAGGTCCCCTGTTTTTTGACTACCAAAAAGAAGCGGGATTAAGTTCCGGATCCTCTCTGTCCTGTGGGAACCTTTTGGATGGCTCTTTTTAGAATGAGATTGGTGACCTCTAGACGGGCTAACTCTCTCTGATCGGGTGGCACATTGAGAGAGTTCTGCTTTTTGGTAGGGGGTTGGAAAAAGGAATACAGCAGCCCCTGGAATTAACTCTTAGCACCCATTGATCAGTTGTGATGTTTGCCCAGGCAGAAAGGTGCAAAGATAAATGGCCCCTGACTGTCTCCAGGGAGAGACAGTCGGGCAACACCTCAGGGGCGCTGAAAGGGCTTCTCAATGAAAGGTTCCCTGGAGTTCTAGTTTTGTAGCTCTCCTCTACCCCTAGGGGGCATTAACCATTGGAACCTCTCCCCCATCCCCGAAGAGGAATCTTCTTGAGTTTCCTTGAAGGGAGACTGCAACTTACGGAACCAAATCTTCTTGCTCCCCCTCTTGGACTTGGAAAAGGGCCTTTGGGGGGGTAGAGAACTTGATCCCTATGGCTAACAATGTCTTCCCTTCTTGCTCATTGTGGGTTAACATTTTCTTAAAGGCTGGTCCAAAGAGGGTTGAACCATCGAAGGGAGTATTGGTGAATGATGCCTTAAAGGCCTCCACAAACCCGCATAAGCGAAGTCAGGCATGACGCCTGATGGCAATGTCTGTGCCTGCCGCCCGTGAGGTATCGTCTGCAGCGTTGGATATCAACCTCATGGACGAAGTGGCTAGAGATGTGAGAGTGGCAAGATTGGGAGAAACAGAGTTAAGGTCCTCCATCAGCACAGACTCTGAGAGGGAAGTGGCAAGCTCCTTGATTAAACCTCTCTGAAGACGGGTAAAATGCATCACGTAGTTCAAGGCTCGCTGGCTGAACAAAGCTGACGCGAACATCCGCTTTCTGAATCTGTCTATTGGTCTCAACTTGCGATTGGGAGGATGGACAGATGAACTCTGTTCTGCCAGCTCTTTCTTTGTGGCAGCAGCTACCACAATCACATCAACTGGAACTGCCTTGGACCAAAAGGCCTTGTCGGAAGGAGGGACTCAAAAACTTGTCCAGTCTCTTTGGCACTGGCTCTACTGTATCGGGTTCCTTCCAAGCCCTGCTGGCAATGAGAATGATCAAGTGGTCAGTAGGGGGAGACACCCAATAGGTAGATGGGCTCATACCGAAAGCCTCCAGGAATACAATTTCCTCTGAGGACGGGGGGTGGGGGGGGCTGGGGAGACCAACCGCCTTGGCCTTTAGAATCTCTGGGATGTTCCCAAAAGAGACATCATCAGGTGGTGACCCGTCCCCTTCATCAATATCTGTGTCATCCATGACAGACTCCATCAGGGAGTCAAGATGTCTCCTCTTACATATCCTCTTCCAAGGAACTTCCTGCATGGGAGGCTCAGGGGATGATTTGGAAGAGGTGAGGACCCTGCCCGAGGTAACTCTCCCCAGAGGCTAGATCAAACAGGCTGACCAAGAGCAGAATGAGAGGGCCCACTCAGAATTTGAGGCTGTGATGGAGCCGGTGAGCAGGGGAGGCTACTCTGGAAGCAGAGAGAGATCTTTCCACCACCTGGAATGCGGATGGACTGGAAGAAGCCCGCTTTCCCTCCCCCATGGACAAAGCCACAAGGGAGGGAGGAAGGGGCAGACCCTGCCAGGACCTACAACCAACCAGAGAAGGCCAGACTGGAACTGTTGAGAGCAGAAGCACTGAGGGGCAGAGAGTGGTCTGAAAGGCCTGGACCCGAACCCGTCCCCATGGACTCTGGGGCAACGACCTGGACCAGTGGTCCCACCTGCTCCAGGGGAAGGAGAGCAGAACAAGCCATAGACTCTGCTGGGGTAGGGACAAAGGGAGTCCCAGAAACCTCCACCACCTCCATGCATCGCACCGGCTCCCTTAAGTCCAATCCCTGTGAGGTCGGATGAGGAAAAGATAACAGGAGAGTAGGAGAAGGTTCCCTAGCCCTATGGACCAGGGAAGCCAAAAGCCCCAACTCAGCTTTCAAAAAGGACCACATCGTCCTGTCAATACTGGAAGGAAGGATGCTCCTGAAAGATCGTGCGGAAATAGTGGACCTAGCTGGAGATCCATGCTGGGACCCTTAGGGCCTTCTCCAATGGTCCAGGGAACAACTCCTACGTGGAGGGCAAAACAAGAAGTTATTTACTCACCATAACGTTCGGTGTATGTAGTCAATCTCGCCTCACATTCTTACCCGTGGGTTCGGAGCCGAATGTCGGCTCCGACTCGGCCAAAACTTTTCTAGCTCGAAGTCTTTCTATTGGCTGGGCTAAGATGGTATCCCACGCTGCACTGCTCTATATCCCCAGATCTAGTTTGCTGTGAACACCAGCACTCACTCTCCATGCATAACAACACCCAAGGAAAGGAAAAACAAACAAAGAATGAATGATGAAGCCTTACTAATGACGGAAGTGGAGTAGCCAGGCTGTCAACCGGAGGGTCTGCAGAGAGCGATGGAGCTGCCCTGACATGTGTGTCAGTAAGTCTGGTTGTGGGTCCAGAATCCAAGGAGTGTCCACGAGATAGGGATGGAGAAAGGGGAACCAAATCTGACGAGGCCAGTGTGGGGCGATCAGAATCATTCTGCTTCCCAAGGACTGCACTTTCAGAATAACCTTTGACAGCAAGGGGACCGGAGGGAAGGCATATAGTAGACCTGAGAGCCAATCGTGGACTAGAGTGTCCCTGGGTGACTCCCCCTGAGGGGGGATCAACGTGAAGTAACTGCTGCATTTGGCATTGAGGGGGCTGGCAAAAAGGTCGCAACAAGGCTGACCCCACCTGCGGGAAGATCCGTTCCACAACTTGACAGTTCAAGGACCATTCGTAAGGCATCAGAATAGCTCTGCTTACCCTGTCTGCAATCACATTGGACTTCCCCGGGATGTGCGTTGCCACCAGAAAACGTTGGGAAGACACTGCCCACTGCCACACTCACATGGTCTCTCTGCACAGGGGATATGACTTGGTTCCTCCCTGCTTGTTCGGATACCACATCACTGACATATTGTCCGAGTGGATTGCAATAGTCCAGAGAGGAAGAAAGCTCTGAAGTGCCTGCAACATAAGTTGCACAGCTCTCATCTCCAGGACATTGATATGCAGATGCATCTCGAGCTCTTGCCACATGCCTTGGACTGTCCTACCTAGATAATGCCCCCCACCCCATCTGGGAGGCTTCCGTGGTCACCGTGGCAATCGGGGGCACCGGAACAAAGGGCTTTCCTGTGTCCAGATTGTCGATGCAAAGCCACCAACTGAGATCTTGTTTGCACCTGTCCATAAGTAGAATAGGGTGAGAAAGAGGAAGACGTTGAAGAGACCACTGGGCAAAGAGAAGCCACTGAAGGAGTCTCATATATAACCTTGCTAGAGGAACTAACATAACTGTCCCCAACAGCTGGAGAACCCATCTTGCCTTCACTCTTCTCAGAGGGAGCAGGGCGTGAACTTGTTGTTGTTGTAGGGCTCTGATTCTTTCCCGTGGTAGAAATGCCCGCATGAGGACGGTGTCTAGTTCTGCACCTAAAAAATGACACACTGTGAGGGCAACAAGGCAGATTTTTCCCAGTTCAATGTTATGCCCAACTGTTGACACAGATTTATAGTGGCGTCCCTGCTCTGAATTAGTAGATACCTGGTGGTGGCAGTGAGAAGCCAGTCGTCCAGATATGGAAACATTTGGAATCCTTGACGTCTCAAGTGAGCAGTCACCACTGCCATGCATTTGGTGAACACCCTGGGGGCTGTGGTGAGACCAAAGGGCAGGGCTCGAAACTGAAAATGACTGGCTCCCAGCTGGAAGCGTAGGTGACTCCTGGATGCCCTGTCCATTTTGATGTGGTAGTAAGCATCCTTGAGGTCGATGGAGCACATCCATACTTCTTTTCCCAACAATGGGAGAATAGACTGCAATGTGACCATTCGGAACTTGGACTTTTGTACATGGACTTTTGTACATGGTTGTTCAATCGGCTGAGATCTAATATGGGTCTGAAGTCCCCTGTTTTTTTCAGCACCAAAAAGAATCTTGAGTAAGTCCCTAATCCAATCTGGTCTGAGGGGACATGTTGGATGGCTCCTTTTTATAGCAGCTTTGAAACTTCTGAAGCTGCGTAATCCCTTTGACTGGGTGAAACCCGGGAATTTTCAGACTGGAGGGGGGTCTGACGAAAAGGGAATGACATAACCTCTGGAAATTATTCGTAAAACCCATTGGTCCTGGGTGATGTCTTGCCAGGCCTCCGGGTATAACGAGATTCAACCCCCAACTGACTCCCAAAACGCACAGTCGGGCCTCCCATCAAGAGCGACGGTAGGGAGAACCGTGAAAGGAATCGCGGTCTCCCAAGTTGTGGGGGCCTCCTCTGCCTCTAGGGTGGCGTCTCCCTGAATAACCCCCCTCCTCTGCCTCTGGAGGGGGGGGGGGCTCACCTTGTGCACCGGGAAAAAAACCTCTGTGATTACATTTTTCCACCCCTCTGGGCCTTGGGATAAGGCCTAGAGGGAAGGGAAAAACGGACTCCTACAGCAGACAGAGTTTTTCCCTCCTTCTCACACCTGGTGAGGGTGTCTTTCACCTTGGTTCCGAACAAAGAGGAACCATCAAAAGGGGCGTCGGTGAATGAAGACTTGAAGGCCACTGCAAAATGATAAAGGCGCATCCAGGCCTGTCTCCTAAGGGCGACTCCTGAACTTGCTGCCCTACTCGCTCCCTCGGCTGCATATGAAATCAGCCTCATGGAGGAGTTAACAATGGAATTGAGGGTAGACATCTGGGTGTTAACCGTCTGGGTCACTGCCTCAGAAACGTTACCCGTGAGAGTATCTCCAAGCTCCTTGAGGAGATCTCTCTGGAACCGTGTAAAGTGAGATAAATAATTCAGTGACCGTAACATAAAGGTCGCTGAAGAGAGGGTACACTTCCCGTACCAGTCCATGGTCCTAGACTCCTTGTTAGGAGGATGGACGGTGGAAGAAGTCTTGGCTAATTCCTTCTGAGTGGCCGCTGCCACCACCATGGCATCCACAGGGACTTCCTTGGACAGAAACTCCTTACCCAGGGGAGCAGACAGAAATTTATTGGGTGTCCTGGGGACTGGTTCCACAGAGTCAGGGTTCTCCCACACCCTTCGACAAATCAAATCCTGAAGCTTGTCAAAGGGTGGAGACACCCAGGAGGCGGAGGGCTGAGCACCAAAGGCCTTCAGGAAGACCGACTCCTCCTCGGAGGGGGCTTTGGATGGCCAGTCACCTCTTTGTTTCAAAATCTCTAGGATGTCAGAGAAAGAAACATTCTCAGAGGATGACTTGGGGGACCCCTCCGATTCCTCAAGGTCAGTATCTGATGTGAGAGACTCATCCTGGGAGTCTATGTGCTTCCTCTTGCACGTTTTCTTTTTAGGGGGCTCCTCAGGCAAACATTCTGAGGGGCCCTCAGAAACTTGGGGACCACTCATGGGGGTACCCTGAGGCCTTGGGGATCCTCTGTCTAAAGATAGGTGGTGATCAGAGACCCGCACCGGAGTAGGGGACAGAATGACCGACCCACATGATGTCGCTGACGATCTGGCCAGCACACTCTGCATGGCCTCAAAGGCTGGTCCCCCTGAGTCCGAGGAGCGACCAGCCTCCGAAGCAACGACAGGAGTCGGACTTCCCCGGGCCGAAGCACCGAGAGGGAGACTAGGAACCGAGAGATGTCCCGAAGCATCTCCCTCGGGTCCGACTGAAGAATCCCAAGTCCTGAATCCCGTGGACGGCGCCAACGGGGTCGGAGCTGACATCAGCACCGATAAGCCAGGAGGGGCCATAGAAACTGACCTGGAGACATCACACGGAGCCGAGCACTCCGGCTCCGAAGGCTGGGATGCGCTCAGAGGAGGAAGTATCGAAGTAGGTTGCAGGATGGGCTCCGGAGCCGACTGGGACGGAGCCAAGAACAATTTTGCCAAGACCAGCGACTGAAGGAGTCTCTGCACCACTCTATCGATGTCCACATCCGATAATGTCCTGGAGGATTTGGAGGACAGGGAGGGAGATCGAGACCTCCTCTCAGGTGATACTTGCCTAATACTAGGCGATCGGCTCCGAATAGGTTCCAAAATGAGTGAAGCCGACGCCAGTTCCATCACCACTGACACTTCCTGCGGCCCCGAGGATGTCGAAGCTGATTTAGCTATTTTCTCCGGTGGCTCCGAGGAGACTGAAGGAGTTGGAGACCTCTTTTTTGATTTCGTGGTTTTAGCTTTAGAGCTGGAAGCAGTTTCCAGACCCTCTTCGTAGGAGGGTTTCAGAAGTCCCTTCAAAATCAACTTATTCTTTCTTTCCTGAAGGACCCTAGGACTAAATGCATGACAGAAACTGCATGACTCCTGGAGATGGATTGCTCCCAGACAATATACACAGACAGAATGTCCATCGGTAATGGACATTTTATAGCCACACTTTGAGCATTTCTTAAAGCCCGAGGGCTTGTGCTCCTTAGAATCTTTAGACATTGTAACCAACTACCACCAATCACCAAGACAAAAAATTACAGGTACGGAACCAACTGGAAAAGCAGTCAGAGACTAACACCACACTCAGGGCGGGAAAAATCTACCACTAACAAAAAACTCTAACGAATGATCCTCTGACACACACAAGAGCGGGGGTAGGACTAAAACCTCTAATTTAAATGGTTTTAGACCGGAAAGTGTGTAACACAGGGAAGCAAGGGGACAGACTAGGTCCTCTAACTGAAACGGGCCTAGCCCTTTGGAACAGCTAGTGGGATACCACAGAAACAATCATACACACACAACTTTTTCCACAAAAAATCACCAAACGAACAATAGCTATTAAAATAGCTTTTTGTTTGCAATAAATTCTCTCAAGAAGAAGAAAAAAAAAGGGTACGTAGCCACAGCCAAGAGCGAGACCACATCCGAGCTACACGAGCAGCAAACGAGATTTGGGAATATAGAGCAGTGCAGCATGGGATACCATCTTAGCCCAGCCAATAGAAAGACTTTGAGCTAGAAAAGTTTTGGCCGAGTCAGAGCAGACATTCGGCTCCAAACCCATGGGTAAGAATGTAGGCGAGATTGGACTACATAACATCAGATGATCCCCTCCAGGAGGATCTGAGGGAAGTTCCTCAACAACAATGGGATCCGACAAGGGTCTCGGATCCAACTGTATCAGATCCGAATAAACAGAAGGATCCAAGGGCAGAGTTCTCAAACTACTCGGATCTCATAGGATCAAATTTGTGACAGGCCTGCTGACTCGGATCCAAAGGCCTCGATCCGGAGGCCTTGGATCTAGGAGTCAACTCTGAGACCCTAGGATCCGAAGACCTAGGATCGGAGTCCTTGGATCCGGGGGGTCAACTCTCTGGAGGGCTTCGATCTGAGATCCCCAGAGTTTCTTTGGACATTGACATTGGTCAGAATTTTACTAGTGCTTCAAATTATATAAATAGATGTAATGCACAGATCACTGATAACATCACTTTGCATGCTGAAGTTAACTATCCCACCTGCCCAACAGACACTACTGGTTCTGTGTTGCCTGCATCTACACAAGGCCATTTTTAGTGGATCAGCTGGGCAATGTGAAGACCCTAAAGTGGTCCAACAATCAACAAGGCAAAGGGAATGGGAAGGGAAAGAATTGCAAAAAGAATTAACTTTTTGCACTGGCACTGACATTTTGAATCTCAGCAGTATTACATTAGACAACAGTACTTTCTCCTTATTGCAGAAAGGTTTTTCATTTCTTCCTGCTCATCCATTGATATTACCAAAATGCTAATAGAATTTAAGCTTTTTTTTAAGAAAGCTTAATTTATAGTACATTATGCATAATGTTTTTGGCATCTAGATCTTTGAATGGGAAAATAAAAAAATGTGGTATTTATAATTCATCTTTGATTGGCACTCTTCAAGCTTTTCAGAACATTTGCAAACAAGATTTGAAAGTTAAGCTGAATCGAAATTTACAAGTTGACAACCTTTCAACTGATGAGAGAGCTGCTTTAAATTGTTTGATGAAAAATAAGGATGTCAGGGTCATGAAAACAGACAAGAGTGGCATATTGGTGATCATAAATACCTCTGATTACGCTGCTGCCATAAATAATCTACTGAATGATGAGTCCTGTTATAAGGTCGTTTCCTGTCCTTTCATCAGTAGCAGCTTTTCTACATTAGACAACACATTATATGATTTATTTTGTCAAGGTGCTTTGGACTATCAGACTTATTGCCTTTTGCATGTGGATTTTCCAAAAATGGCTATGCTTTTCTGAATTCCTAAGGTTCACAAAAACCAAGCAGCTCCACCTTTTAGACCAATTATGTCTGCTGCATCTTCGAAAACTGAGCCTATTTCTATCTGGCTGGATAAGACTTTGAACCCTGTGATGCAAACTTCTCAGTTTTATCTCCATGATTCATGGCACTTGTTAAGAGTTATTAGGGAATTTAAGCATTCCTAAGATTCCCTTTTATTTTGTTTCACTTGATGTAGCTTCCTTGGACACTTCCATTAATCAGGAGATTGGCATTGATTATTTGAGAGAATATTTGGACAGCTTTACCACTTTCACTAGCCATGAAGTTAATACCATCTGTGTTCTTATGGAATTAATTCTGGACAACAGTTTTTTTTTTTTAGCTTTGATGGGAGATTATTCAAGCAAACTTCTGGTATTGCCATGGGAGCTGGGGTGGCCCCTGTGTTTGCTAATTTGTTTAAAGCGATGTAAGAACAAATATTTGTTGTTCAGCACCCTGATTCAGATAAAATCTTGTTCTATAGACATTACATAGATGACTGTTTTATTTGGTGGGGGGCAGTTATGAAGAGTTTACCTCCTTTGTAAATGACTTGAATGAAAGTAGTAGTTTTCTAAGGCTTAACATTGGCGGTTTTGGTAGCAGTATTAACTTTTTGGATATTCACTTAACTTTTGATTATGCTAATGAGGTATTTGTTAGCCAAATTTTTAGGAAGTCTACATTCATCAATCAGTATTTGCACAGAGAAAGCTTTCATCCTATGCATATGAAAAAAGAAGATATGTACTTACCATAATGTTCCATGTTTGTAGTCCATCTCGCCTACATTCTTGCTGGATGGGTTCAGTGCCAATACTCAGCTCCGACTCGGCCGATACTAAAGCTCGAGAGCTTTTACTGGCTCGAGGCTAATTCCTATCCCATGGTGCCTCACGGCAATTCCCCAGATCTTGTTTGCAAGAAAGCAATAAGAACCTAATAGTTATGAAAACTATATATATATAACTGTGTACATACAGACAAACATTGTGTAACATTATCCATGCTAGGTGGACAACAACTATGACCAGGTCAAACAGCATAAATATAGTCCACCAAATCCTCCAGGAACAGGAAGGGGGCAGGAGGGAGGGACGCAAGAATGTAGGCGAGATGGACTACAAACATGGAACGTTATGGTAAGTACATAACTTCTTTATGTTATGTAGTCCTATCTCGCCGTAATCCTTGCTGGATGGGACAGTGTCCCTAGCACCTTTATCCTGAGTGGCTCAAGTGAAGAGACTCTTCAGCACAGTGGACCCAAAGGATGACCTGTCCCAGGAAGCCAAATCCAATTTGTAATGAGTGACAAAGGTATGCGGTCTTGCCCAAGTAGCTGCTGCACAAATAGTATCAATTGGGAGCCTAGATCTAAAGGCATATGAAGTTGATATTGCCCTTGTAGAGTGGCCTTTAACTTTGTTGGGTAACTGTTTGCCAGCAGTCTGATAAGCAAAGGAAATGCAATCTGAAAGCCATTTTGAAAGGGTAACCTTAGAAACAGGCAAGCCTTTATTTTTGTCCAAAAAGGAAACAAATAATTGATCTGATTTTCTAAATTCTTTAGTCCTGTGTAGGTAAAACCTGAGAATTCTATGGACGTCCAACTGGTGTAGCCTGTATTTAGATTTATTAGAATGATTTGGAAAAAACACTGGTAGCTCAATACTAGTGTTAAGATTATGTTCTGAACATACCTTGGGAACAAAGGAAGGGTTAGTCCTAAGTGAGACTCTATCCTTGTGGAAAACAATGTAAGAAGGTAGAATAGTAAGAGCTTGCAATTCTGAGACTCTCCTAGCAGAGGTTATGGCTACTAAGAATAGTGTTTTCCAAGATAATAATTTCAGATACGATGAGGAAGAGTTCTCAAAGGAGGAAGAAATTAAGGATGTGAGAACTAAGTTTAGGTCCCAGGGTTCTGGTGGCTGTCTGATTGGAGGCCTGAGAAGGATAACTCCCTTCAAAAAGGTTTTGCACAAAGAGTGGGACATGATGGGATTTCCAAAGTAGCCAAAATGGTAATTAGAGATGGCAGCTAACTGAACTCTAACTGTAGCAGCCACAGCTCCTTCATGAAAAATGGATGCAAGGAAGGACAAAATAGATTCTATAGGAGGTGTATATGGATCTAAACCTTGGTTTACAGCCCAAATAGAGAACCTTTTCCATTTGCTGGAGTATACCTTCCTAGTGGAAGGCTTGTGGGAAGAAATCAGAATGTGTTTGACTGAAGGAGAAAGGGTAACGCAGCTGGCTATACGTGGAACTGGAGCAGCCATGCTGTCAATTTTAGGGTGTGGATGGTAGGATGGAACTGTCTCGATTGATGAATCAGGAGGTCTGGAGATGGTTCCAGAATCCATGGTTCCTCCAAGAGGTAGGGCCACAGGAAGGGAAACCAGACTTGACAAGGCCAGTAAGGAGCAATGAGGATCAGGGTACTCCTCAACTGTTTCGCTTTCTGTATTACCTTTGGAATGAGAGGAAAAGTTGGGAAGGCATAAAAGAGCCCCGGGGGCCAATCGTGGACTAGAGCATCCCTGGGTGACATCCCCAGATGGGGAATTAGGGCAAAGTAGCTGCTGCATTTGGTGTTCAGGTGTGTGGCAAATAGATCGCAGCAAGGCTGGCCCCATCTGTGAAAGATCTCTTTCGCAACTTCTGCATTCAGGGACCACTCGTGAGGCATGAGAATTGCTCGACTGAGTTTGTCTGCTATCAAATTGGACTTCCCCAGGATGTGCATTTCTACCAGAAAGCATTGAGTGTCCATCGTCCATTTCCAAACTCTTAAGGCCTCTCAACAAAGCGGGTAAGATTTGGTTCCCCCTTGCTAGTTTATGTACCACACAGCAGACATGTTGTCTGATTGAATCGCAATTGTACCGGTGGGAAGAGAGCTGTGAAGTGCTTGCAATGCATATAGCACCGCTCTCATCTCCAGAACACTGATATGCAAGTGGTTCTCATGGTTCTGCCAAGTACCTTGGACCGTCATTCCCAGATAATGCCCCCCCCCCCAAAATCTGGGAGGCGTCTGTGGTCAAAACTGCCTTTTCTTGAGGAGGAACAAGAGGACGACCTAAGAGACATTGTTCCGTATGCAACCACCATGTCAAATCCTTCATGCAGGTGTTTGTGATAAGAATCTGATGAGACAGGGAAAGATCCTGCATTGACCATTGGGCAAATAGTAGCCACTGAAGTACTCTCATGTGCATACGGGCTAGAGGAACTAATAGAATGGAAGCAGCTATAGTCTCTAGGACTTGAAGGACTACCCTGGCCTGAACTTTGTGACTGTTGAGCAAGGATCTGACTTGGCTGCGTAATAATTCTACTTTTTCTGGTGTTAGTCTTGCTGACATGCTAGTTGAGTCTATTTCTGAGCCTAAGAATACAATGTGCTGTGATGAAGATAAGGCTGATTTTTTTAGGCTGACTGATGCCTAAACTGGCGCACAAGGATAGAGTCTTGACCTTGGTTCTGATGAGTTGATGCTTGGTGGTAGCAGTGAGGAGCCAGTCGTCTGGGTACGGAAATACCTGAAATCCTTGACGTCTCAGGTGAGCCATTACCACTGCCATGCATTTGGTGAACACTCTGGGGGCTGTAGTGAGGCCAAAGGGCAGTGTTCGAAACTGAAAATGACTGGCTCCCAGCTGGAAGCATAAGTGTCTTCTGGAGTGCCTGTCCATTTTTATGTGGTAGTACGCATCCTGAAGATCTGTTGAGCACATTTAATTGTCTTTCCCGATAAAGGGAAATATCGACTGCAGAGTGATCATTCGGAACTTCGATTTCTTTATGGACTTGTTGAGTCTGCTGAGATCTAGAATTGATCTCCAGTTCCCTGTCTTTTTTGGAACTAAAAAGGATCGAGAGCAAGTTCCGGATCCTATTTGTTATGTGGGGACTTCTTGGATGACTCTTTTTTGCAGCAACGAGATGACCTCTGATGTTGCACGGTCTCGTTGAATGGGTGGCACATCTGGTAGAGACCGGTTTACTGGGGTTCAAAAACAAAGGGGATTAGATAATCTCTGGATATTATGGTCTGTACCCAACGATCTCGTGAAATGTTTAGCCAGGCGCTTTGGTACAGTGATAGACCACCCCCGACTGCTTCCAGAGAAGGACAGTCGGGCAACCCCTCAGGGGCGATGGAAGGTTTCCCTATCTCCCTGGTGTTGCGGACCTCCTCTGCCGTGAGGATGGTGTCTTCCATTATATCCTCCCCCTCTGCCCCTAGGGGAAGGTTGACCTTGTGCTTGAAGGAAACCTTTTTGGGATTTACGGAACCACATATTCCCTCCTGTATTACCCTTGGATAGGGTCTAGATGGAAGGGAGAAATGGACTCCAACAGCAGATAAGGTTTTCCCTTCCTGCTCGCACCTGGTCAAGGTCTCTTTCACCTGAGGTCCAAAAAGAGATGAACCATCAAAGGGGACATTGATGAAGGAAGACTTAAAGGATTTTGTGAAGTTGCAAAGACGCATCCAAGAATGTCTCCTGAGAGAGATTCCTCCTGCGGCTGCCTTACTCGCTTCATCCGCTGCATACGATATCAGCCTCATGGAGGAGTTAGCTATTGATGTAAGGTTGGAGAGCTGTGCATAAACCTTATCCATGGATCCTGGAGCTACTGAACCCTGAAGGGAATCTCCCAACTCCTTCAGGAGATCCCTCTGAAGTCGAGTGAAATGGGTAAGGTAATTCAGCGATCTTAAAGTAAATGCCGCTGAAGAGAAGGTATGCTTCCCATACCTATCCATCGTCCTGGACTCCTCGTTAAGAGGATGGATATTAGAAGATGTTTTGGACAACTCCTTCTTGGTGGTCACTGCTACCATCATAGCATCAATGGGAACTCCTTTGGAAAGAAAGGACTTATCTTCCGGTGCAGTCATGAATTTGTCTGACCTCCTCAGGACGGGCTCCACTGTGTCTGGGGAGGTCCAGGCTTTCCGCGATATGACCCCTAAGAGCTGGTCATATGGAGGTGGAAGGTTGGGAACCAAAGGCCTCAAGATACACTGATTCGTCCTCAGTAGGGTTAGAGGTCTTCCAGTTACCCCATCTGTCTAAGGATTTCTAGGATGTCAGAAAAAGAGGCATCCTCAGAGGGGGATCTAGGGGACCCTTCTGATTCCTCCAAATCAGTGTCAGACGTGACAGACTCAGGTGAGTCAACATGCTTCCTCTTACAAAGTCTCTCCCGAGGGAGCTCTCCAGTGGGATAATCTGGGGAAGTCTCGGAAGATGGGGCACCTTCAATGGGGGCTGCTTGAGTCTCTGGTTCCCTACGCTGTGGGGATGGCAGGGAATAAGAGGTTGCTGCCTGCTGCTGGTGGGACATAGGTTCCAAAGGTATGGCTTTTGCAGAGGATAAAGCCTTCTCTATTGCTTTGAAAGCCTCCCCCCCGCTCCGAAGAAGACCTCTCCTCCGAGGAGACGGATGGTTGGCATCGAGCAAGGGTGAATGGCTCCGAAGCAGATGTGCAAACCAAGCTGAGTCGAGCCAAAGCACCAAGAGGGAGGGTCAGTTCCGAAAAAAAAACAGGGTGACTATCCCCCTCGGAGTTAATTTGAGAGCGTCTGCTCCCAGATCCCTCGGCTCCTGATTGAGCCGCTGAGGATAGAGTTATCAGTTCCAAGAAAGCAGGGAGAATCCCTGGAACTGACGGATCCAACACCGAAGAACCTGAAGTGATTGGCACCAAGCGCAAAGCAGTCGGAGGAGGAGTAGTGGTTTGCAAAAGGGTCGGCTCCGAAGCCTTTGGGTCTGGAGGGGCCAATTTTTTTGCCAGACCTGGGTCAGAAAGCAACCTCTTCACCACCCACTCAATGTCCTCATCTGAGAGTGTCCTGGAGGATCGGGTAGAGACAGGAGATCTCCTCGTCTCCAAAATAGGAGATCTCAAAGTAGGTGAGACAGGGTTTATGTCAGGTAATTGTCTTGGTACCGAAGGTTGCCTCAGCACTGTAGAGACCGACGGTACTGATAGAGAAGAAGCGGAATCGGAGCCAGAACTCCTTGGCTCCGACACTTTGGACTTTTCTGACAGTTCCGAAACTGAAGCCAAAGATTTACATTTAGAAATCTTAGGAGCTGTCTGACCAAGTTCCAGCTGTTCCTGGAAGGGATTGGTCATAAGATACCTATCAATCAATTTACGTTTTCTCTCGTTCAAAACTATGGTACTGAAGGCATGGCAAACTATACAGGGCTCTTGCAAGTGAGCCTCGCCTAAACAGTACACACAACTAGAGTGACTGTCTGTCAAAGACATCTTTTGTGAACATTTATCACATTTTTTAAACCCCGAAAGGCGATGGTCCTTGTGCTCTCTGTCCTTTTCCTTAGACATGCTAACAGAAACAAACTAAGAATCTACCTAGAAAGATACCAACACTAACTATACTAAATTACTATCTGCTGATAATACAGACAAGAACAGTGAGACAGAGAAGGGAAGATCCTATATTTATCTATATTTTTATATATGAAACACGCAGGGAGGAAAGACCCTCTAACTTAAACGGGCAACTACGGCCCTCTAACTGAAATGGGCAGTACAATCCTATGGGGAGGAATAGGGTCAAACACTCAGTACAATCACACAAAAAGCTAGAGACTAAAAGTAGTTAAGATAAGGAAAAAAAAAAAAGAACAGAAAAAAGCAAGATTTAATAAATAAATCTTTTACTTAGCCAACGAGCCAGTAAGGAAACAACCTCAAA
Source organism: Protopterus annectens (assembly GCF_019279795.1). NCBI lineage: Eukaryota > Metazoa > Chordata > Ceratodontiformes > Protopteridae > Protopterus > Protopterus annectens. The sequence goes on from NC_056738.1 coordinate 362,054,813, forward strand.
GCTTTCGCAGCAAACGAGATCTGTGGAATTGCCGTGAGGCACCATGGGATAGGGGTTAGCCTCAAGCCAGTAAAAGCTCTCCAGCTTTATTATCGGCCAAGCCGGAGCCGAATATTGGCTCCGAACCCATCCAGCAAGAATTACAGTGAGATAGGACTACATAACATCGGGTGTTATCAAATGGTAACTCATGTTTGAGCAGGCTTACCTCTGAACAAAGTGTTTTTCTGAGTGAATTATCCAAGTTGTGCAGTTTTTTTATTGCTCGAGGTTATGGCGTGCATTGGCTCAAAAAATAGAGGAAGAGGTCCTTTTACTAACGGATACAAAAGCTTGTCCAATTTTGAGAAAAACTTTTTCATCTGAAGTTGGTGGTCCTACTCCTCTTGACAACTGAAAGGTGCTTATGGGCAATGCAGATTTGGTCAACATTATTGGGACTAAGGCTGTTTTCACCTTTAAGAAATCCCAATGCCTTAAGTACATTTTGGAAAGAAGTACAGCCACCTCTACACTGAAAAAAACTGGTTTAGCATATGGCACTTACAGCTGTGGACACTGTAAACAATGTAGATACATTTTAAGTGAATAAAACAAACAAAGCTCCATATAACAGCTAAAGGCAGTCCTTGGATAAAATGTGAAAACTGAAGAAAAGCCTGGAAAAACCACCACGATGAGAATCACTTCCTCCTTTAATAGAGACAAACAAACAGGTAAACGAATAAAATCCAAGAGCTCTAGTAAAAGATGAGCGCTTTCGGCTCTTCAGCCTTCATCAGATCTAAAAATGAGCTCTATTCACTAGTTTAAAAACACAGTCCCATCCACTCAGACTTTTGTCATTTAGTGACATCATACCGAGTAGGTGTGACACACTTTTTAACATCTTAAAGCTATAGCTCTAGCTGCAAAAAACAGGCCTTCCTAACATTAAAATAAAGTCATGAAGAAAACTTTCAGAAATTTTTTCAGAAAATTTTGAAGAGTCTGTTTTTAAGCAGAGGCTTCAGTGGTACTATATTGTTTATACCTGGATGCCTGTCGGCTCTAAGGTTTATTATCTACTCAGTTTCTCGTATTTCTGTAAGATTTTTAAGGTCTGAAGAGCCGAAAGTGCTCATCTTTTACTAGAGCTCTTGGATTTTATTCGTTAACCTGTTTATTTGCCTCTATTAAAGGAGGAAGTGATTCTCATCGTGGTGGTTTTTCGAGGCTTTTATTCAATGTAGAGACATTGTTAATTCATCTTCCTTACAGTTCAAATCTTGTGGCTATTTATTTTGGGCCAAACAAAGATATGACTGCCGCTCCAACTGTGTTGTGTATACTGCTAACTGTAATTCATGTCAGAGTGTTTATATAAGCAAAACTATTAGAGCACTCAACAGAAGAATTTATGAGCATTGTTTGGCCAGTAAAAAGGAAGACTTTTCAAATGCTTTGGCCAAGCATACCGTGTCTTGTACAAACTTTAAATAGTTTACTTTTGCAGTACTGGATTCAGGTAACAGTACTGGGTTGGTGAATTTAAATTTATGCTTGAATGCAAAGAAACAGCCTGGCAGATCAGACTTAGTGTTGATCAGAAGCCTGGCCTTAATGATTCTATTAATATTAAATGTTTTTTTGCTGCAGCACAAGTATACTCGAATATTTAATTAACATTTAAATTCAAATTTTAACTTTTAGTTATGTACTTACCATAACTTTAGATGTTTGGGATCCATCTCACCTACATTCTGTACTGATGGGTTCGGAGCCGATCCTCGGCTCCGACTCGGCACGCTATGCTATAGAGCGAAGTCTCTTATTGGCTGAGCTATTCTATATCCCAGGATGCACCACCACTACTTCCCCAGATCTTGTTTGTCCGCACTCATGCACACACACATAACTGTTTATATAACATTGCCAGATGTTTCAAGATGAAACGATAATACTCGGACCGTCCGGTCTCTTCTGATCTCCAAGGCAGGGGGAAGGAGGGTGGGTTATTAGGAATGTAGGCGAGATGGATCCCAAACATCTAAAGTTATGGTAAGTACATAACTAAAAGATGTTATGTGATCCTATCTCGCCTACATTCTGTACTGATGGGACAGCGTCCCTAGCACCTGATTCCTGGGTGGCTCACTGGAAAACACTCCTGAGAACTGTGGAACCAAATGAAGCTCGTCCCCGAGATGCCACATCCAATTTGTAGTGGGAAATGAAAGTGTGCGGAGAAGACCACGTAGCCGCAGCACAAATGTCGCTAATGGCAAGCTTAGAATGGAATGCTATTGAAGTAGCCATAGCTCTTGTTGATTGAGCTTTGACAGAGGTTGTAAGCTCTTTATTAGAAGAGGAATAAGCCTGACTAATACAGTCCCTGATCCACTTGGCAATAGTGACCTTTGTGACGGCTTTGTCCAATTTATTGTCCGAAAAGGACACAAACAATTGATCTGTTTTCCGTGTTTGTTGGGTCCTATCTAAATAAAAGCGCAATTGCCTGTGAACATCCAATGTGTGGAAGATGTATTCCGCTTTGTTTGAGTACTTTGGGAAGAAAACTGGAAGTTCTAATGACTGTTGCAGGCAAAAACTGGAACAAACTTTAGGGACAAAGGATGGGTTAGGCCTGAGGGATACTCTATCTTTGTGAAAAACCAGGTACGATGGTTTGACAGATAGAGCTTGAAGCTCTGAAACCCTTCTGGCTGAAGTAATCGCAACCAGAAAGGCAGTTTTCCAAGAAAGAAATTTTAGATCACAGGTTGCTGCCGGTTCGAAGGGGGAGGAGGTTAAGGCACGTAATACCACATCGAGATCCCACGGAGGAGCAGGATGAGAAATCGGAGGTCGTAAAAGCGCAGCACCTTTCATGAAGGTTTTACACAATCTGTTGCTCATTAAAGGTGGGTTTATAGATTCATGAAAATTGGAAATAGCTGCCAACTGGACCTTGATGGTAGAGACTGAAGAACCTTGATTGAATAGAGAGGTTGGAAACTTCAGGACTTCTGACACCGGGACAGTGATGGGATCTAGACCCCGGAGTTGAGCCCAAATAGCACATCTCTTCCATTTGCTAGTATACAATTTCCTAGTGGCAGACTTGTGGGCTGAGGATAAGATACGTATGACTTCCGGGTCTAAAGTCTGATTCCTGACTATAGTCGGAAGAGGAGGAGCCAATCTGTTAACTTCAAAGAGTAAAGGGACTGATGGAGTTGTCCCGACTGATGAATTATTAGGTCCGGGATCTGATCCAGGAACCATGGACTGTCCAGTGCATATTTTCGAAGGTAGGGAAACCATACCTGACGAGGCCAGTAAGGAGCAACTAAAATCATTTTGCTCCCTAAGTGAGACGCCTTTTGGATCACTCTGGGAAGGAGGGGAACCAGAGGGAAGGCATATAGCAAGCCGGTGGGCCAAGGATGGGCTAAGGCGTCCATGGGACTCTCCCCCGGAGATGGAGTGAGAGAGAAGAATTTTCTGCACTTCGCGTTCAGCGGGGTTGCGAAAAGGTCGCAACAAGGAGTTCCCCATCTGCTGAAGATCTGAGTCACCACTGCATCGTTCAGAGACCACTCGTGAGGAGAGAGAATAGTTCTGCTTAACCTGTCGGCTATCACGCTGGATCTCCCAGGGATATGAGTTGCTACCAGAAAGCGTCTGGTCGCCACTGCCCATTCCCAAACTCTCATGGCCTCTCTGCAAAGGGGGTAAGATCTGGTCCCTCCCTGCTTGTTCAGATACCAGACTACTGACATGTTGTCGGACTGAATGGCAATTACGCCCTGAGGAAGGTAATCGTGGAGGGCTTGTAGAGATAGAAGCACCGCCCTCATCTCTAGAATGTTGATGTGAAGGAGACTCTCGTCGGAATGCCAATTGCCTTGGACTGACCTGCCCAGGTAATGCCCCCCCCCCGTCTGGGAGGCGTCCATCATCAATGTGGCCATAGGAGGAGGTGGAACGAAGGGTCATCCCTGATCCAGATTGGAGGACACCAGCCACCAGCGAAGGTCCCGTTTGCAGGTTTCCGTGATCCATATGAGGTGTCTGAGAGGGAGATCCTGAAAGGACCACTGGGTCGATAGGAGCCACTGGAGAATTCTCATATGCAATCTTGCTAAGGGGACAAGGAGAACAGTGGCCGACATGGAGCCTAATAGCTGCAGGACCATCCTGGCTGGGGCTTTGGATCTGAGAAGCAAGGCTCGGACTTGAGCCTGTATCGTCTGTATCCTTTCTGTAGGAAGATAGACCCGCATTTGGTTTGAGTCTATCTCTACTCCGATGAACCTTATGCGCTGAGATGGGAGACACAGACTTTGGCCAATTGAAGGTGATTCCAAGGGAAGTGCCTAGTGATATGGTGGCTGCTAGGTTCTGCAATAGTAGATGCCTGGAGGTGACAGTTAGGAGCCAGTCGTCCAGATACGGAAACACCTGGAATCCTAGACTCCTCAGGTGAGCAGTCACGACCGCCAAACATTTGGTGAACACCCTGGGGGCTGTGGTGAGACCAAAGGGCAGTGCGCAGAACTGAAAATGACTGTCTCCCAGGCTGAAGCGCAAATGTCTCCTGGACGCCTGATCTATCAGGATGTGATAATAGGCGTCCTTGAGATCTATGGAGCACATCTAAACACCTTTCTCCAGCAGTGGGAGAATGGATTGTAAGGTGACCATTCGGAACTTGGACTTCTTGACTGAACGATTTAGGTTGCTGAGATCCAAAATGGGCCTCAAGTCCCCGGTCTTTTTTGGCACCAAAAAGAATCTTGAGTAAGTCCCTAATCCAATCTGGTCTGCGGGGACCGGTTGGATGACTTCTTTTTGAAGCAGCTTTGAGATTTCTAAGGCTGCGATTTCCCGTTGACAGGGTGGCGGGTCCGGGATTTTCCTGGACGGCGGAGGGGTGTGTGAAAAGGGGATGGCGTAACCTCCGGCAATGATTCGAAGCACCCATCGGTCCTGAGTGATACCTTCCCAGGCTTTTAGGTGCCTCGAAAAACGACCCCCGACTGGCTCCGGAGCTGCACAGTCGGGCAATCCTTCAGGGATTGTGGAAGGCTGAAGAGCCACGAAAGAACTCGCGGTCTCCAGTGTTGTGGGGGCCTCTGCCGCCTCTGGGACGGCGTCTTCCAGAAAAATTTCCCCCTCCTCTGCCTCTAGAAGGGGGATCGTCCTGCTGCGAGGGATAAGACTTCTGGGATTTACGGAACCACATTTTCCCTCCTCTTTTAGCCTTGGGGTAAGGCCGAAAGGGAGTGGAAAATCGTGCCCCTACGGCAGTCAAAGTCTTACCTTCTTGCTCACAGCGGGTCAATGTGTCCTTTACCTTGGCTCCAAACAAAGAGGACCCATCAAAGGGAGCGTCGGCAAAGGAAGACTTAAAGGCTTCCGCAAAATGACACAGGCGGAGCCAGGCTTGCCTCCGTAGAGCAACACCCGTACCCGCCGCTCTACTCGCCCCTTCGGCTGCATATGAAATGAGCCTCATGGACGAGTTTGATATCGATGACAGAGTAGCCAACTGAGAGCCAACCGTCTGGGCCAGCTGCTCAGGTAGGTTACCCAAGAGGGTATCTGAAAGCTCCTTGATCAGATCCCTCTGAAATCTAGTGAAGTGCGTCAAATAGTTCAGGGACCTTAAGGTAAAGGCTGCTGAACTGAGGGTGCGCTTCCAGTACTGGTCCATGCTCCTAGACTCCTTATTAAGAGAATGGACGGACGTCGAAGCCTCTGCTACATCTTGTTGGGTAGCAAATGCCACCACCAGGGCATCTACAGCCACACCTTTGGTCAGAAACTCCTTCTCTGGTGGTGCTGATAAGAATTTATTTGGGCGAGCAGGCACCGGTTCCACAGAGTCTGGATGCTCCCACGCCCTTCGACAGATCAAATCTAGGAGCTTGTCGAAGGGCGGAGACACCCAGGAGGCGGAGGGCTGAGCCCCGAAGGCCTTGAGGAACACCGACTTGTCAGCGGAAGGGGGTTTGGAAAGCCAGCCGCCTCGTTGTTTGAGGGCTTCCAAGATGTCTGCAAAGGAGACATCATCCGAGGACGACTTAGGGGACCCCTCCGCATCATCAAGATCGGTGTCCGACGTGAGAGACTCATCGGGGGAGTCGACGTGCTTCCTCTTGCACAGTCTTTTCCTTGGGGGTTCCTCCGAAGAAGCTTCAGAGGGACCTCCAGGAGGGGGGGAAACCCCACTGGGGGTGACCTCAGGCCCCGGGGCTCCGCTGTCTAGCGACAGGGGGACTACAAATGACCCAGTCTCCATGTGTAGGGAAGGTGCCGGTGAGACCGTGAAGGTAGCCAAAGAAGATTTGGCCAAAGCACTCCTCATGGCCCTGAAGGCCGGACCGCCAGAGTCCTGGGAAGGTCCGACCCCCGGGGTCACAACAGTAGACGGCACCCCTGCAGCCGACGCACCGAGAGGAAGGCTCGGAACCGAAAACATCGGTCCCGAAGCGTCACCCCCGGGGCCGACCGAGGAGATCCATGTACCGAACTCCGACCCGAAAGCCGGGGTTGAAGTAAGGGTCGGAGCCAACCCGAAAACCTCCATCGGCTCCACCAGCACCGGCTCCAACGGTGCCGAGGCTGTTGGAGGAGGAACCAGAACTACAGGGTGGGCCATCGGCTCCGAAGCCGATTGGGCTGGAGCCAAAACTAATTTCTGGAATACAGGAGACTGAAACAGTCTTTGGAGCACCCTGTCGATGTCCGAATCCGACATCTTGGAAGATCGGGAGGAGACCGATCGAGTCCGAGCAGACTTCTCCATCGGCTCCGAAGGACTGGGGGACCGGCTCCGAATAGACTCGACCAATATCGGTGCCGAGGGAGATTCCATAGCAATTTCCCTCGGTGCCGAGGAGGGCTTCGGTGCCGAAGGGGAAGTGTCTGAGCCGGCAACCCTCATCGGCTCCAAAATCAGTGGAGCCGATGAAGGTGACCCGCCTCTCGAAGCCCCAGCCATCGGCTCCGAAACCAGAGGAGTCGAGGCTGGAGGCATCGAGGCAGACCGTTCCGCCCTCGGCTCCGAAGTCCGTGGAGCCGATGGAGAAGCCTGCCTAGATTTCTTAGTGGTCGGTTCCGACGGGCTGGTCGGAGACGACGATTTCTTTTTCTTCGCTGGAGAGGAAGATGAAGATAAGGCCTCTTCGAAAGAGGGTTTGATAAGCCCTTTCAAGATCAATTTATTCTTCCTCTCTTGGGGGACCCGAGAGGAAAAAGCGTGACACACGCTGCAAGACTCCTGAAGGTGTTTGGCGCCTAAACAGTACACGCATAAGGAGTGATCGTCCATGATGGACATTTTGTAGTTGCATCTCGTGCATTTTTTAAATCCTGAGGGTCTATGCTCCTTGGACATAATGCTATTAGACCCTATACACTAGTCAGAGAAAAATACAATATATCACTAGTACAAAAGGTTTACATACAATGAAAAATTTTTTTTTTTTTTTTTTTTTTTTTTTTTAAACAGGAGAGGCAAAAGCCCAACTTAACGAATGAGAAACACACCAAAAGGAGGGCCAAGAACCCCCTAACTAAAACAGGTACTTCACCTTCTCCTAAACACAAGAAGACTCGCTAAAGAACGAGGGAGAAGGCCCCTCTAACTCAAACGGAAACCTTTCCCTGTCCAGTTACAAAAATTTACCACAAAAAGTTCACCAAAACACAATTATACACAACAATAGCCGTTAAAACAGCTTTTGGGTTAAGATTAAGGAAAATTCTGACAGAAAAAACTCTCAGAAAAAGCACTTAGCTCAGCAAAGTTCGAGACCACGTCCTAGCTTGTAAGCGGCAAACGGGATCTGGGGAAGTAGTGGTGGTGCATCCTAGGATATAGAATAGCTCAGCCAATAAGAGACTTCGCTCTATAGCATAGCGTGCCGAGTCGGAGACGAGGATCGGCTCCGAACCCATCAGTACAGAAGGCGAGATAGGATCACATAACATCTTTTGTTTATTTTTTTTATCTTTATTAGTTGACAGTCTTTGTATACTAATATTTAGTGCATGTTCCTTTAATTTGGTTTAAGTGTGATATAAGCCATTGCAAGTTTATATTGGTCTGACTGGATCATTTGACCTTTCTGGAGAGTTATTTAAATGGTTTTAATTCAATTTAGATTTTTTTTCTGATGAAGTTCTAATGAAATTAAAGAACAAAAGCACTTAAAAAAATATTTTTTTGTCTGTGGATATTCATTGCTGGCAATGGAGTTTGAGTCTTCAGGTTTATGTATTGTAATTAACTGATATTCTCAAATGGGAGCACAGCTGGAGTAAGTAGTCCCTTGTTTGAATCAGTTGATGCCTGGTTGCAGCAGTCAAGAACCAGCCGTCTATATACGGAAACGCTCATAATCTGAGCAGTGTCAAGTGAACTGGTATGAATGCCATGCATTTGGTGAACACCCTGAGGGCTGTTGTGAGACCAATGGGCAGTTCTCTGAACTGGTAATGACTGGCTCCTAGCCAGAAGTGTAGGTATCTTCTAGAGTGCCTGTTCATTTTGATATGATAGTACACATCCTGAAGATCTATCGAGCACATCCAATTATCCCTGTGCAGAAATGACAGAATGGACTTGAACTGTGAGCACAACCAACATTGCATTAACCAGCACTCCTTTACTCCAGTGTAAATGGTCTTTTGGAGGTACAAGGATTTTATCTGGTCTCTTAGGCATTGGTTCGATGGTGTCCGGTTCATTCAATGCCTGCCGAGACACCAGGACTACAAGCTCATCAGCAGGGGGAGGGGGGTTATCCAGGAAGTAGATGGGCCAGACCCAAAAGCATCCAGAAACACTGATTCCTCTTGGGAATGGTTATCTGGAGACCAACCATTTGTTTAAGAAGTCCTACGTGTCTCCAAAGGGGACATCATCAGGTGGTGATCTAGGGTCCCCTTCCCCTCATCAAAATCAGTGTCCTCAGTGAGAGACTCCTGAGGGGAGTCTAACTGCCTCCTCTTGCATGTCCTCTTCTGAGGGATGTCCTTGGTGGGATGTTCCAGGTTAGTATCATAAGAGATAATAATACCTGATGTACCTGATGGGTGGACTGGAGACTACCTCAGACTAGCTGTCCCTGTGGAATGGATAATTGAGGCTCAGGAAAGAAAGCAGAATGAGACAAAGATGTCTGATCTGAAGAGGTCAAGGTCATCTTTTTTCTAGGTACACAGAAGAATCTCTCCACTACCTCAAAAGTGACGCACCTAGGAGAAGCAGAAACCAATGGATCCAACATCGGACCCTCTTAGATCGTTGGCCCCTGCCTCCCCTTTGGCACCTCACCCGAGAAGGGGTCAGAACTAAGCTATCTAACACCGAGGATCCGAGGAGAAGTAATAGCACCAAACATTTTGGAGTAGACATCAATGCCCTAGAGCCAGTACCGACACTTCGGCTACAAGAGTCCTCTGGCTCTGAGATGCTCGATGCAGGTCGACTAAGAGAAGCCATCATAATCAAAGAAACAGTAATCTTCGGATCCAAGAAAGATGCCCCCAGGGATTTCGGATCCGATGGATCAGAGAAAGAGAAATCAATGGTGGTGTGATTCCATGGAGGCTCTCAACACCCAGTGGGGTTGAAGCCAAAAGGACACCATTTGAATCTGCATCCTGAGGAGCTTTCTCATTATTCTATCTACATCTGCTTCAGATAGGCTCCTGGAAGATCGAAGAGATGAACCTGTAGAAGAAGTTCTAGAGTGTCTTCTGGGCAACTGTTCAAAGAACAGAGAAGGTAGCCTGGAAGAAACAGGTTCCAATGTCAGTGGGGAACTATGGATCTGAGGACATTTTTCTGCCTGGAGGTTTGGATACAGTACAGTTGGATCTGACTTTTTCAAATTTTTGCTGGAGGCTCTGACGAGGGAGCCGAAGTGGAGGTCAAGGTGGAAGGACGATCAGGAGACCTTTTACATGTTGCCTTTTCCTTAGTAAGACAGGTGCCCTTTTGGTCATCTTTTTTAGCAGTTTGAACCCCAGCAAGCACAGGAGAAGTTTTGGAAGGAAGAAGACCCCTAAGAATAAGTTTGTTCTTTCTGTCAATTAAAGCTCCAGAATTAAAGCCTGCATAAATGTCACATTCTGCATCAAGGTGTGTCGGCCTAAGCAGTACACACACTGCATGTGGGCATCAGAGTTTGGAATCTTGTGCCCACAGGAAACATATTTTTAAATACCCAAATTTTTATCCGACATTTCTATCCAAAAAATAAATATCAAAAGGACAACAAGAAATGGTGTGTGTGTGTGTGTGTGTGTGTGTGTGTGTGTGTGTGTGTGTGTATATACACACACACACACACACACACACACACACACACACACACACACACACAGTATATAGATAGGATTTTTTTTTTAAACAAGGAAAGAAATGACTACCAACTATGGCACTGCAGAGTACTGAAAAGTACAAGAAGGGAAGGAAAGACTACCAACAATGGTACTGGAAAGTATTCAAAGAGAAAAGGCCATTAAAGGAAACAAAGAATATAATGACAAAAATGTGTACAAAAAGAGGTCAGAGATTGAAAGAGCAGCAAAATACAAGTATCTGTTAACAGAATAAATGAAACTAAACTCACTTAAATCAAACAGTAGCGACTATATAAACAGTAACGCTCAAGAGCGAGCAATCCATGTTTGCTTGCAATGGTGGCAAACGAGATCTGAGGTATGTTAGGTTGGTGGGGCATTATGGGTAAAGGGTGTAGCTCCAGAGTTCAAGGATCCTATGATCTGGAAGAAGTGGCGGAGTTGGATCTGTGTACTGGATCCAAACCCAACAGTTGAGGAATTAATGAAAATGACAACATCAGATCAATTAATTACTTGCAAAAATCAATCGGTTACTAAAGCTATAAATGCATACCTGAAATAACAGCAATACCTGACAAAACAGAACACATCCAAAATGCAATGGAAGATGCACTGCTAACCAAAGAGGTCCAAACAGCACCAGGCGTCATCGGACAGAAATATGAAACAACCCTGAACCAAAAAAATAAACCAAAATTAACAGTAAATTGATGTGTCGACCATGCAGTACCAACCTGAAAAGGAAATCAACAAGAAAAGTTACTGGGACTGTATATTTAAATAAAAAATGTTGGATGAGCCATTAGCTTTCAAATGAACAAAGGTGAAGAATTACACATATCAACACCTTGCCAATGCCTACCAGATGGGAATCATACAAACTGAAAAGCTAATCCAAAAAGTAAACAGCAAGCAGAAATTGCACATGGTACACCTGCACCTAGGGGGAACCATTCAGGTACACATTATAAAATAACTTAAAGCCTACCAAATTATAAATTAAATACAATGCATAAAAAAACTGCAAAAAAACACTGCCCTGACATAAAATAAGAAGTTATGTACCTACCATAACGTTCCATGTTAGTTGTCTTCTCTCGCCTTCTTTCTTGCTTGATGGGTTCGGAGCCGATCCCTCGGCTCCGACTCGGCACTTGCTAAGCTCGAGAGTCACTTTTACCAGCTCGAGGCAGCCCCATATCCCATGATGCAAGGCGGTCAGTACCCAGATCTCGTTTGCTAACAAAGGGCAATAGTACCAAGCATAAAATACTTCCCAAAGGAAGAAAGAAAACTTAGATGGAAGAAGGACCAGGTCTGAATGGTCTTCAGCATAACAGTTTCTTATACAAGGTTTGTCCAGGCCAGGGGGAAGGAGGGAGGGTCGCAAGAAAGAAGGCGAGAGAAGACAACTAACATGGAACGTTATGGTAGGTACATAACTTCTTAATGTTAAGTTGTCAATCTCGCCTTCATTCTTGCTTGATGGGACCGCGTCCCTAGCACCTCTATCCTGGGTGGCTCAATGGAACAAACTCTTGAGGACTGTAGAGCCAAAACTGGCTCTGTCCCTGGAGGCCAAGTCCAATTTGTAATGGGAAACAAAAGTGTGAGGAGTAGCCCAAGTGGCCACTGCACAAATAGTGTCCAAAGGAAGTCTAGCTTGAAAGGCTGTAGAAGTAGCTAAGCTCCTAGTTGAATGTGCTTTAGGTTTTGAGCACAGCTGTTTTCCCCTGAGCGTATAAATTTCGAGATGACGAAGAAAGCCATCTGGACAAGGTCACTTTAGAAACAGGAAGGCCTTTTTATTATCCGCATAGGAAACAAAAGTTGATCAGATTTTCTAAATTTTTTGTTCTGTCCAAATAATATCTAAGTTGACGGTGGACATCAAGATAATGTAGCTTTTGTTCAGCTCTATCTGAATAGTTAGGAAAAATACAGGAGATCAATGGATTGATTCAGATTGTTCTTTGAAGCGACCTTAGGTAAAAAGGATGGATTAGTTCTCAAAGATACTCTGTCTTTGTGAAAAACCAAATAGGGGGGTCGAACCGAATGAGCATGAAGTTCAGACACCCTCCTGGCAGATGTAATAGCCACTAGGAATAAAGTTTTCCAAGAAAGATATTTCAGGGAACAAGAAACAGCTGGCTCGAAGGGGGGAAGAATCAAGGATGTCAGCACTAAATTTAGATCCCACTGAGGAGGAGGATTCCTGATTGGAGGCTTTAGTAGGAAAATTCCTTTCAAGAAGGCCCTGCAGAGCCTATGGGACATAATATTATGATCTGCTATCCCGACATGAAAATTAGAAATAGCAGCCAATTGAACTCTGACTGTGGAAGAAGAGGAGCCTGCATGAAAAATCTCTGCTAAGAAGTCCAGGACTGCCTGAACAGGGGCAGTAAAAGGATCAATATTTTGGGCCTTAGCCCAATAAGAGAAACGTTTCCATTTGCTTGTATAAATCCTCCTGGTAGAGGATTTTAGCGAAGCTACTATGATGTCTCTAACTGGGTTAGAGATCAACGGAAGCCTGGCTAAGGAAGGAAGTGGAGCAACCATGCTGTGAGGTTGAGAGAAGGGATTGACCGGTGCAGCTGACCCGATTGGTGAATCAGAAGGTCTGGCACTGGGTCCAGATGCCACGGCTGCACCAAACGGCGATGATGGAGGAACGGGAACCAAACTTGTCGAGGCCAGTAAGGGGCAATGAGAATCAATTTGGCTCTCAAAACGGTAGCTTTCTGGATCACCTGAGGGATCAGAGGAAATGGTGGGAAGGCATAAAGAAGTCCCTGGGGCCAATCCTGGGTCAGAGCGTCTCTGGGGGGATGGCCTGATAGAGGGAAGAGGCTGAAGAAGTCTGGACATTTGCTGTTTTGGGGAGTAGCAAAAAGATCGCAACATGGGCGACCCCATTCCAGAAAAATCTCTTCCGCTATAGATTGCTTGAGAGACCACTCGTGAGGCATGAGGATAGCTCTGCTCAATCTGTCCGCTATAATGTTGGTTTTCCCAGGGATATGCGTTGCTACCAGAAACCGATGAGAGGAGATCGCCCATTGCCATAGTCTGAGCGCTTCTCGACACAAGGGGTAGGACTTGGTTCCGCCCTGTTTGTTGATATACCAAACTACAGACATGTTGTCTGTGTGGACTGCAATTGTCCCTACGGGAAGAAAGTCGTTGAGGGCTTGCAGCGTTAAAAGCACTGCTCTCATCTCCAGGACATTTATGTGCAGATGGTACTCGAGCGGCTGCCACGTCCCATGAACCATCCTGCCCTGATAATGACCCCCACCCGATCAGGGAGGCATCCGTGGTGACAGTGGCTATCGGGATGGGGTACAAAGTACCTGCCTTGGTGAACCTGAGACGATGTGATCCACCAAGCAAGATGCTCTTTGCATGTCTGTGTCACCAGAATCTGGTGACGCATTGGAAGTTGCTGGTATGACCACTGTGTGAACAGCATCCACTGAAGAAGGCATGTAGAATCGAGCCAGGGAAGAAGAGTAATGGCGCAGCCATGAGACCTAATACCTTTAGAACCATTCTGGCCTGTATTTTCTTGCTGGCCAGAATGATCCTGACATGAGTCTGAATGTCTGAAACTCTTTGTTCTGTAAGGGTAGCTGACATCCGAACAGTGTTTAAGTTTGCCTATGAAGGTAATAGACTGGCAGGGCGATAAGGATGACTTTTGAAGTTGATTGAGATGCCCAAATGAGAACAAAGGTCTATTGTGTAATCCTGGCTTGTATAAGCTGATGCCTGGTGGTGGCTGACAGGAGCCAGTCATCGAGATCTGGAAACACCTGGAATCCTTGGCGTCTCAGGTGAGCCGTGACCACTGCCATGCATTTGGTGAACACTCTGGGGGCTGTAGTGAGACCAAAGGGCAGGGCTCTGAACTGGAAATGACTGGACCCCAGCCGGCGGAGAAATCTCCTGGAGCGTCTGTGAATTTTGATGTGATAGTACGCATCCTGAAGATCTATTGAGCACATCCAGTTGTCCTTCTGTAAGAAGGGCAGAATTGACTGAAGAGTGACCATTCGAATCTTGTCTTCCTGACAGACTTGTTGAGTCTGCTGAGATCCAATATTGGTCTCCAGTCTCCCGTCTTTTGGGGACCAAAAGAACCTTGAGTAGATTCCGGGCTCTGAATGGTCTATCGTAACTGGCTGAATGGCTCTTTTTTGCAGTAGTTTTGCGATTTCTGACTCTGCAATCTCCCTTAGACCGGGTGGTACATCTGGAAGGGAACTTCAGGGAAGGGACTTTCCTCGAAAGGAATTATGTAACCCTTGGATATGATCGACTGTACCCATTTGTCTTGAGTGAGGGAATGCCAGGCTTCTGGGTACAGTGATAATCTTCCCCCGACTGCCTCCAAGGAGGGACAGCCGGGCAACACCTCAGGGATGCTGAAAGGGCTTGTCAGAGAGAGGCTCCCTGTTTCCCTGGTTCTTCGGACCCCCTCTGCCTCTAGAGCGTCTGTTGTTGTTACCCCCTCTGCCTCTAGGGGTAAACTGACCACGTGAATCCGGCGTGACTCCTTGGGATTTACGGAACCACATCTTCCCGCCCTTCTGTCCTTTGGGATAAGGTCTAGAAGGGGTGGAAAAACGGACTCCAACAGCAGAAAGAGTCTTGCCGTCCTGCTCGCACCTGGTCAAGGTTTCCTTCACCTGAGGGCCAAACAAAGCTGACCCATCAAAGGGAGAATTTGTGAAGGGCGTCTTAAAGGGATCCATAAAATCACATAGCCGCATCCAGGCTTGGCGTCTAAGAGCCACACCTGTACCTGCGGCTCTACTCTCCATCCGCAGCATAAGATATTAGCCGCATGGAGGAGTTTGCAATGGAATTGAGGGTTCCTAGCTGCGAAGCAATTTTTCTTGAGCCCCTGCAGCTGTAGGATCCTGAACTACTTCTCCCAGCTCCTTTAGGATATCTCTCTGGAGTCTGGTGAAGTGACATAGGTAATTCAGCGAACGCATAGCAAAGGTCGCTGAGGAAAACATCCGCTTACCGTACCTATCCATGGTCCTAGAGTCCTTATTAGGAGGATGGACGGCACGGAAGGCTCTGCAAGTTCCTTTTGGTGGCGCAGCCACCACCATGGCATCAGCGGGACACCCTTAGTAAGGAATTGTTTGTCACTCGGGGCAGTGATGAATTTTGAAGGCCTCCTAGGGACTGGCTCTACAGAGTCAGGAGCTGCCCACGCCTTCGTGCAATAACCTGCATAAGGGGGTCGAAGGCGGAGACACCCAGGAGGTGGAGGGCCGAGATCCAAACGCCTCTAGGTATACTGACTCATCCTCAGAGGGATTGTTGGTGGGCCAGTTTCCCTCTGTTTCAGAAGTTCTAGGATGTCTGAGAAGGAGACATCCTCAGAGGGGATCTAGGGATCCCTCTGACTCATCAAAGTCAGTATCCGAAGTGACAGACTCGGGTG
The DNA here is from genome assembly GCF_019279795.1 of Protopterus annectens. Taxonomy (NCBI): domain Eukaryota; kingdom Metazoa; phylum Chordata; order Ceratodontiformes; family Protopteridae; genus Protopterus; species Protopterus annectens. The sequence continues at coordinate 362,070,654 of NC_056738.1, forward strand.
AGTCTACATGCTTCCTCTTACAAGTCCTCTTCCTAGGAGGATCTCCCAAAACATCAGGAGAATCCTCGGAAGAGGGGGAAATTCCCAATGGGGAAACCTGAGGCGGAGGATCTTTGGGTCCTGTAGCAAGAGAAGTGGCAGAGATGTCAACAGGTACTATAGAGGGAGGAGCTACGGGAACAGACTGCTGACTGATACCAGTGGCCAGTACACTCTTCAGCACCTCGAATGCTCCCCTCCCAGGCAGGTCCGAGAGAACCCGCTCCGAAGAGCTAGGAACTCCAGGGACCACCGAAAGGGAAGTCTGCGAGGCAGATGTCGGAGCCGAGCTCACCAAGGCCGAGGCTCCAAGGGGAAGAGCGGGTTCGGACAAGGGTCCGATGCCACTCACCCCCTCGGAGGAGACCATGGAAGCCCGACCACCGAATCCCTCTAAGGAAGGTCTCGAAGAGGAGATAAGAGTAGAGGCTGAAGGAACAGAAGGGGGTATCCGTCCTCCAGCCGTAGCAGTAACCAATCCCGAAGACTCCAACTCCAAGCTCTGGGGTAGAGTTGAAGGAGGAACTGTAACGGGGTGTGGACCAACAGTCGTCTGTTGAGACGGACTGTGTAACATTTGGGCCAGTACCTGTGACTTAAGTAATCTACTGACCACTCTCTAGGTCATGATCTGACAACCTGGGCGACCTTGAAGATCGGCTCCGATGGCTCCGTTCGATAGAAGAGGTGAAGCCGGGCGAAAGTATCGGCTCCAAGGAAGGAGACCTCGACCTCTTCCTGGAATGAGCCATCGGAGCCGATACTATAGATCCTGTCGGAGCCGACCTCTCGGAGCCGACAGGAAGCTCGATGTATCGGCTCCAGCGGAGCCGATACAGCCACCAGTAACGGTGTCGGAGCCGATCGGGCCGACACTGATGCCTGTGCCACATGGGTGTCGGAGCCGATCAGAGCCGACATCGAAGTGGTCAATACAGATTCGGCACCGATAGCCATCGGTGCCGAAGGCTTTGTCAAGCCAGAATCGGCTCCAGCGGGCGATCTCGACTCAATACGAGTCAGAGCCGAGGCCGCAGGCTTAGATACAGAAGCCTGGGCCTTGGAAGATTTTGCTGATTTTGGTGGAGCCGACTTAGCCGGAGAGCCCTCCGGCTTAAGAAGGCCCCTAAGTATCAGCTTATTACGTCTCTCCTGCAGGACTCTCTGGCTGAAGGAATGACAAATAGCACAGGAGTCCTGCAGGTGAAGAGGGCCCAGACAATACAGGCAAGAAGTGTGACCGTCTGTCAGAGACATCTTCTGACAGCACGAGTCACACTTCTTAAAACCTGAGACCCTCTCCTTTGACATGGTGCTGAAAAAACACACACACACACCAGTCAAAATTAACTTAAATAAATACCAAAAGGTATTCTATAAAACCAACACACACACCCTAACAGGGGGGGGGATGGGATAGGGAGAAGTTTGACTAACAAAATTAAAGGAGATAGGGACTTCCTGTCAGAAAAACTACAAATTAAACTTAAAACTATCAATAAAAGGTTTTTTTAACTAAAAGGGGCTTAAATCTCACAAAAGTGAATAACTTACCAGGAGCTGGTAAAAAGAAGACCTCCTAAGCGAAGCGGCAAACGAGATCTGGGTACTGACCGCCTTGCATCATGGGATATGGGGCTGCCTCGAGCTGGTAAAAGTGACTCTCGAGCTTAGCAAGTGCCGAGTCGGAGCCGAGGGATCGGCTCCGAACCCATCAAGCAAGAATGAAGGCGAGATTGACAACTTAACATTGTTTCTTCACAGCACTAAAAGAATGCAAATCACGAGATTACCTGTCAGATATAATGAATTCAAATCAGAGATAAACACAGATTCAAAAATTAACAACCATGTTAATATTAATCACAAAGGCTAATCCAAAAAGACAGAAAATGGTGATTTTTGGCTTATTGATGGAACATTTCAACAAAAGGCTTAGTAAGAAAACATGTATAGAACAATTTATGAACACCAGATTTACTCTATTTGTTTATGCACTACTGGGCAGAAGGACAGAAAAAAGCATAAAATACTATCTGATAGCCAACATGAAACATCCAATAGCACAGAAACTAAGCTACACATGAAATGTATAACACCTGATTTTTAGAAAGCCATAAAATATGTCAGCAAAATGATGGATATACTCAAAGTATCAGTGGATCTAAGAGAGGGCCTTCCTTGTCTGGGTCTTGTTTGCGATCTTCACCAATTGGAATGCAACAAAAAATCTGGAAGCTTCCACATTTGGAATGGCTGTGTGTCTGTACTCATCAGCTATATAACAATACGTCCTTCAAGACTGCCAGCTTGCCCTCATGTCAGCAGCAAGCACTTGTTTTTACAATCAAAAAAAATAACAATGAAAATTTGACACTCAATAGCCAAGTACTGAACTAGTATATATTTGTCTGAGTTACACAGAACTCAAAAACAGTTGAGGCTAATGGAAGATGCAAGGATCACAGGAGAATAGAAGGAGGGTCTCCCTGTCCCACAAACAAGAGTCCTTTGTAAATTAACTGGTACAATATGAGTATATCTATTGTATCTAAAACTGAGGACCCTTGATAATGGATCCTTGTTTGCTGAATACCAAGCAGCATCTGTCAGGGTGGAAGGAGTTAGAGGACTACAAAAGCACAGAACTCAGGAAGTGGAGTCTTAGACTGATTTCTCAAGTGTGGGCTGACTATTTGAGTTGCAGTTGACATAATAATACATGGTAAAATAGTGTGTCAAAGACCAAATGACTCTGGCATAGATGACTGCAAAGGAGACATTCTTAAAGTAAGTACTACAGGCAGCCATATCTTCAATACAATGATCGCTGACTACAGCTCTTGTCAGAAAAGAGTTAGCTGCCTGGTAAAAGATAAAACAGTTGACAATCCACTTGGAAAGCATCTGTTTGGCAATCATGAGCTCTTCTTTTCCTGGTACAAAGGAGATTATCAACTGGTCCATCTGCCAAAATTATTTTCAGGTAACACCTGAGCTATTGATTCAAATCCAGAATGTGAAGAGCCCTTGCTCCCCTGTTTTTTGCCCAACATAAAGAATGGCATTTGAATAAGATGGTTCAAGGACAATGCCAAATCACCTATGGAAGAAAGATAGGTTCATCCTGAGTAAATGGACGTCTTTCTGCAAGACCTGTTACAGTTCCTTATATATACAGTCCTGAAGTTCACAATGTTAACACAAACACAAAAGCTATAAAAAAACAAAAAAAACAATAAATAATATGTTTCCAAGAAACAGGCTTCAGTGCCACTAAGTTAATAGGTTCAGACTGCAGATGAACAAGCCTAAGCCTATCAAACAAACAAATCCCATGAAGAGGAGTGGATCTTCAAAGGAGAATGGTCATATAGCACTCCTGTTAGGAATTGTTTGACCAGCTGGTTCTGGGCTAGAGTTCTTCATTCTAGAATGGACAACAATTGACACACGATTCTTAACTGTGAAATAAATGAAGCTTGGACTGAACAGCTCTAGGATACATGAAAATGACTTGAAACCCAACTGACCAGGGCAATACAGAGAACTGATCTACCTAAACTGAGAAGTGTTTTCACTTGAAGCATAGGCCTTTTGAATGGAAGACTTCTAAGTTGTAATAATTGCTGAGAGCCTAGGTGACAAATCCAGTGATCAAGGGATCTACATCAGAAGCCTGTCCTTATGGTGGAACATGGTGAAACATCCTTAGCAAGGACTGAGAGAGTTTTATGCACTGCCAAGGACCTCAAAGGCGTAAAAGCATGCCATTCTTAACTCCAAGGGGCGACGAATATGAGTTTAAATCTATCCTCCCTGAGCTTTGCAATGAATGTAGAATTTGTAAGAATGGCAAGAAGAAAGCAAACAGGAATCTCTAGCATTGCAGGCAACCAAACACATTGCTACAACCTCTTATTTTGCCATGCAGAAGCAAGGAAAAGACAGGATGACCACATTCTCCCAAATAGTGAAGACATTGATTTCTGGACTGCACCATTTCCAGAGAAATGTGACCAGGCATAGCCCCTGAATCAGCAGCTGTGGGAGAGGAGTATGTGTGTGTGTGTGTGTGTGTGTGTGTGTGTGTGTGTGTGTGTGTGTTGGGGGGGGGGTGCAACTCAGAGTCTGCCAGCTCATTCACTTCCTCAGGGATATAAATTGCTGAGACAGTATTGCTCCTGTCCACAACCTACTGCAGACAAACACTGCTTCCTGCCACAAGGGGTTATACCATCATGAATCCTTTTAAATGTGTCATATAATGGTCTGGTTGTCTGAGAGGATGAGGACAGGCTTGGGATGCAGCTTTATTTCCAAAGCCATCAGGGTCAGAAGGACTGTTTTAGCTTCAAATGGTTGAAGTGGAGTCCATCTCCAGGAGGGAAATATACTATCTGCATTATGGGAGCCAAGATAAGCTCTCAACCAGCAAGTGAAGTGTCCATAATAAGAACCTATAAAGGGATCCAAAACATCCATTAGACAACTAATGAGGATAGTTCACCATTCCCGAAGCCATTGACAAGGGTCTGACACTATAAGAAGCTCTGTAAGCATGTAATGTTTCTGAATCCAGTGCAGCAACCACATAATCAAGCATGCAAACTACATCATACAAATCTCAGTAGCAATTAAACCTAGAAAGCACAGCAATGTTATAACCTGGATCCTATGCTGTACGCTCATCCAGCTGGTCTAGGCCATGATCTCCTAGACCTTTTCCCATGGCAGGAGTGGCCAAAGGTGGAGCCCACCCAACCCTGCACTGATGAATGCAATCCTCTGAAAAGGAGTCAATAAGTCATTGTCTAATTTACTGTCATCCTTAGAGACTGCAACCACAGGTACTCCAACTTCAAAGATGTTTGATTAAAGTCTCAGGTGGAGCTATTAGAAGCCAGTTATCCAGGTAAGGGAACATATGAATATCATTCTCCTCTTAGATTCTGGCCACCGTGGCCGACATTTATGTAATGACTATGGATGCTGATGGAAAACTGATACTGCAGTGCTTCTTCTACATTTTCTTAACAGTCCATTCCATGAAGCTTAAACTGGACAAAACAAATGAAGCTGAAGTTTCAGACCAATGAAATGCAAATACTGGGCAAGCCTTCTTGCATCCCCAATGAGGGCAGCTTCACTCCCCACTGTTCCTGTGCTTATATATTAACTTCACTGCCACAAAAATGTGGCTAAAACACACAAAAAAATAATGTGCAAATATAATCACTGCCAGCTCACAAATACACATTGTACTGGTAGCAATTTCCTAAGGAAAACAGCAATCAGGGAGTTCAGTGTGGCACTGGTTATTCCTATCAGATGGGTAACTACAATGTGTATTTTCCCATTTTTTTTTTCAGAATGATATAATTAAGTTACACCTGCTCAGTGAAATTAAAAATACATCTTTTTTAGAGGAGCAGATCAATAGTCATCAGACAAACCCGAAACCTTATTGTAAAACCATGACGACAACCTCCAAAATCTTAACCATAAAAATTCTAACCTTAAAGTCCTAACCCCAACCAAAAACCTCTAACACTAACCTAACCCTAAAACTTTAACCATAGCTCTAACTTGCAAACTGTAACCCTAAAACCCTAGCCCCAATATCCTAACACTAACCATGGGGTAGTCTTCTAATAGTGTAACACTCAGCACTCAGTTAGTCTACATTTGTAGAACAACTTTCCATCTGGTAGGAGTAGTTATGGCTGTCCACTTTACGTTCAGTTAACAGTAAAGTAGTGTAGTGTATGTCAGCACTTTGTACTGGAAGTGATGCCCATGCAGAACATACCAGAGGAATCTCCTGTGTGGATCCCAAACACTGATACGGCAAAAACATCCTGCATGTTCAGGAACAGTAAGGAGCAACAAAAAGGCACCCAGTGGAAGCAAGGGCAGGATTCCCTGCAAGGGGACAATACAAAAAAAATGTGTTGGATGATATCTTTGATGGCCAGAATGAAACTCAATTCATTTGCCTTTTTCAGGACAAGAAGGTGAGAATAAAAACCTCTGACTATATCCTGAAAATGGCACAGTCTCTACAGCTCCTATAATCAATATAGTTCATCTGAGCTGGAATCATTCATTACTGGAGTTCTTCCTAGGGAAGGACCTCTAAGTGCCAGGATGTGGCCAACAGTAACCATGTCTAAGACCCACTGATCCTGGTGATAGCCTACTTGTTTTACACGTTAAGATGAATGTGTAGAAACACCATACAGGAAAGCACAGACTGAATGCAATAAATCAGCAGAGCACCAGTGAGACTGTGTTCTTATGTGATTTACTGAGCACTGGAGTGGTAAGACTATGGGATACTTAAAAGCCTATCTTGAATGTCAGCGAGACATCTTCTTCTTCTAGGACAACTAAGATTATAAGGCAAAGAAAAAGAGGAGGAGGAAGGAAGGGGATCATAAATCCTCTCCACAGAAGTGAAGGACTGTTTCCACCACATTAGTTTATTGAACAGGTCATGAGCAGGCTGGATGAAAAACACTTCTCTGGGTAGTGCTCATACCCAAGACTTATTTTATCCATAGAAAAGTGTCTGTCAGTGTAGTAAGAATATTTGTGTTCAACATCTTTGTATCATGTATAGCAAGGGTTAAAATGTGAAATTGCATTGCGTGCAAAGAAGCAAGTTAAAATAAGCTGTTTTTCTTGTAAAGAATTTGCTGACCAAAGAGGAATGCACAGATGTTACCTTGGTCCAGGCACAAGCTTATCTTGTGACTGACCTCTGACCATCTAAGGCTCCAGTATGTGAATTTATAGCCTTGACTGAAATTCCTTGTCTAGTAACCAGCTACTGTGTACATGCAGAGAAGGGTATAAAAACCCATGTGAAGTGTACAGAAATTAGACTGCTGACATACCATGTACTTTGTAGCATGTCTCCATGCATGTAAAATAAACCTGTTTGCTTATTTTTATCTGCGTGATTCTTCCAGTATATGTTAAGAGTATTAAAATCTTTTGACATTTCTGGCGCCCAAGAACGTGGGGCCACCTCTCCACGGTACGAATCGCATAAGAGGGACTGAAAAACCTGTACAGGAAGGGAGAACGAATCTCGGGCTCCTTTGAACGGAAAGACCTCCGATGAAGAAGTCGTAAGTAGAGGCCAGTCACTCTTAGATTCGATCTGTGGGACGGTGATTTAACGGGCGGAAGATCCAGTAAGGTAAGCTTTTACATTTATAAAAGTACTTTTTTTAAGGGACTAGTCATAAAGGAATTTCTTTTGTTTAAATTTTACAAAAGACCGGTAGAGATCTCAGGAAAAGAAAACAGTTTTTCTTTTAAATAAGAAAAATGGGAATAGGAAGCAGTTGTTGCGCTAATAAGGGCTGCTTAAATAAAAGGACTGAAGATGAGGAATATATGTTTAAATTACATCCAAAAAAAAAAACTTAAAATACATAAAAAAATGAAAGACAAATTATGGATTTAGTGGTAACTTAAATAGATCAGAATGTCAAAATTTGGTGAGAGATCTGCGTAGGGATGCAGGAGGCAAAGTTAAAAATCAAGTAAAGGTGGGATTCCCTCAAGCACAGAAATGGTTAAAAGAAGCTAATAAGAGGCATAGGGAACAATTTTCGAATAAGGAAAGTGGTGGCTCGAGTGCAAAAGGTGCATTTTTTGTCCATAAAAAAGATGACGAGACATCTGTTGTCTGTCGTAAACCGACAGCCCCACCCTTGTATCCAGAAGTCCCAAAAGAAATGGTCGGTCCACCCCAGTATCAGGAAAAAGAAGCAGAAAATCAAGAAAAGGTGTCCTCCGTAGTTTTACAGGAGGCAGAGAAGCAGGGAAAAATACCCTCCGTAGTTTTACAAAAACAAGCAGAGGAGACTCTGGAACTACGTAACCGTAGTATAGACAAATCAGAGTAAAAACAAAAAGAAGCTAAAGTACATACCCTGTCCACAGACTCATATCCCCTTACATGCAGAAAAATATCTTGAGGAAAAGAAAACGGGCTCAAACCTTTACGGTGAGCACGGATGGAACACTTATGTTAATGTAAGCTCCGTCCAACAGATGTAGAGGAAGGGGACGGGGTAGAGGCAGAGGGAGAGGGAATGTATGACATTTTGAAGATTACGAAGGCAGACAAAAGAGGGGGGAATGTTTTAAATGCAGTAAGAAGGGGCATTTCGCAAGAGATTGCCGGAATCCCGGGAAATCCGCTGCTGCTCCAGATCATAGTTCAGCATGACTATATGATGGCAGCATGGACGAACCGGACCCAGGTGCTGAGGTCGACTGGCAAGAGTCAGTAATACAGAATGAGGATGATTTTGAGGATGTGAATAAAGAAGGTAAAAGGGAATGTGCAGGATGGGAACATGAGATAACTGATTTTTCAGAAAAAGGTGAATATCAGGTTGTTAGCCTGACAGCTCTAGCTACGGCTATGCAGTTAGAAGTGCAACCGGTAATCATATTACAGGTTGAAGGGAGGGACGTAGAATTTCTATGTGACTCAGGGGTTTCTTGGACCTTATTGAAACACACTGCAGTGCCGTCCAATGTGACTACTGATGACTATGTATTAGTCAAAGCGGCCGACAGCCGCATTTATAAGGAACCTTTGTCTAAACCTTTATGGTTTACGGACCCTGAAACTAATCAAACCATTAGATTTCGGGTGATTGTCTCCCAGATTTGCCCTGTTAACTTATTAGGAAGGGATTTGATGCATGTTTTTGGAATAGCAGCAGTACCAACTGCATCAGGAATCTTGGCTAAGCATATGAAAATCCAGGATGAAATGTTGCAGGTAGGGCAAGGGGATTTACATTACTGGTATAGTAATGATCTTATTGAAACAGGACCACAAAGCGTGGCCAATGAGTTAACTAATCTAGCTTTGAGCAAATACAGTACAGCTATTCAGTTACCAGAGGCTGCCAAACAACTACACTGTACAATGTATTACAGGCAAAATGTGGGACCTGATCCCAAGTATGAGGAACAATTTTTTAAACACAAGGTGACCAGGATCCTATTACAAAATCTTTATTGGGACAAAACAGGGAACTCCGCAGTTACTTGTAGCCTCACAAGGGACATGCAACTGCTTTTTCAAAATACCTCAATCCCACATGTATCTGTGACTAGGGAAGAACAAACGGCATGGTATATAGTTGGGAAAAAGGTTACCGATTGGTCAAAAATGACACCGGAACAGCTGGCAGGTAAGGGGGTTCAGGTACAGAAGTTAAATTGGGTGACCCAGGTCAGACCAACGGTATATCTTCGAGAAGATCGGTTAACACCGACAGGAGGCATGCCATCCTGACTATGCTTTCTGACCCCACAAGAAAAAAATTGAAACTACAGTCAGTACCAAAATCCTTATGGTCCCTAGGACAGCACGACATTGGGCTAATGAAAACAGCAGGACAGGTTAAAATAACTCCAAAAATCCGATTTTAGACCTCATAAGCGTCAGTATCCATTAAGTAAAAAGGCAGAAGAAGGCATTTTACCAGTGATCACGGCTCTACTGAGAGCTGGGGTTTTAATTCCATGTACAGATTCACCGTGTAACACACCCTTGTTCCCAGTAAGGAAACCGGACGGGACATGGAGAATGGTACAGGATATGCAGGCTGTAAATGCTGCTGTAGTGCCAAGGGCTCCTGTGGTCCCAGATCCATCTGTTTTGTTAAATGATATCCTTCCCACGGATAAGTATTTTTCTGTTATTGACATTAGTAACGCATTCTTTTCTATTCCCCTACAGGAAGATAGTAGGTTTTGGTTCGCCTTTACGTTTATGAGCAAACGGTACACATACACATGACTGCCGCAGGGATATTGTGAAAGCCCTACAATCTTTTCGCAAGAAATGTCGACAAACCTGGCACAGTTTCAACCAGAGCATGGCTGTCATCTACTATTGTACGTGGACGACATCTTACTCTCTGCACCCACGGAGGCTGTCTGTGAGTCCGAAACTATTCGGTTATTGCATTTTTTGGCGAAAGAGGGACATAAGGTAAATAAATCTAAATTACAATTTTGTAAAACTGAAGTACGGTATCTAGGCTATACCATTTCAATTGCTGGTTGACAACTAGATAACTGTAGAAAAGAAGCCATTTTACAGGCACCAATGCCCAGCACAAAAAAAGAAATGATGTCATTTTTAGGAATAACAAATTTTTGTCGTAGTTGGATTCCCAACTATGCAGAGGAAGTAAGTCCACTTTCGGAACTTATTTTCGCACTTCCCATGGCAGCACATGACGCGCTGCAATGGACGGATAAGGCAATACAGGCATTTACTAGGGTAAAACAAATGATAGCAGGATCTGCAACACTTAGCTTCCCTGACTATACAAAACCCTTTGTTCAGACATTAGATTGTAAGCAGGGCTTTATGACATCGGTTCAGTTGCAAACCTATGGAAATAAGTTGAGACCATTAGCTTTTTATTCTAGTAAATTGGACACAGTGGCACGATCATTGCCACACTGTGTACAAGCAGTAGTCGCAGCCGCACAGGCTGTGCAAGTGTCTGCAACCCTAGTTTTGTTTCATGACCTTACCTTACGAGTACCGCACTCTGTCGCGGTAATACTACTACAGGATAAAGTTACCTTTCTCTCTCCTAGCAGACACTTATCCTGCATGACAACGTTACTATCACAACCACACATGACCATTGAGCGATGCACCACTCTTAATCCAGCCACGCTGTTACCCACAGCTGACGATGGTGCCCCTCATGTGTGTTTAGATTTGATGCACTCTAATGTCTTACCAAGACCAGACCTTAAGGACCAACCTTTGGCAAATTCAGATTGGACCCTGTTTGTAGATGGGTCAGCATGTAAAAATGAGGCAGGCATTACACAAGTGGGTTATGCAGTCACAACTGAGACTACGGTACTAGAGGCAAGACCCCTCCCCAGGAACCTGTCCGCACAAGCGGCCGAATTGATTGCTTTGTCCAGAGCATGCACCATTTCCAAGGATAAGGCAGTTACTATCTACACAGATAGTCAGTATGCTTTTTCCACGGTCCATGTCTTTGCACAGCAATGGAAAAATAGGGGAATGGTTACGGCATCAGGAAAGGAAATAACCCACAAGGATTTAATCCTTAGCCTCTTACAAGCTGTCCAACTGCCACGGGGATTGGCCATCTGTAAGTGCGCAGCACACACAAATGCCACGGATCCAGTATCACTTGGAAATGCACTGGCTGACAAAGCTGCAAAAAGTGTAGCCTTAACCTCTACCTTTGCACTCAAGATCACACAAAAGGAACTTCACCCTACAGATAAATTTGATCTACAAACTTTACAGGTAATGCAGGAACTTAGTACAGTTCGGGAAAAACAGTGATGGGTTAAATATGGGGCTATTCAAAAGCAGGGAGTTTTTGTAGGTCCAAATGATAAGTATGTCTTGCCAACAAACCTTTTTAGGTATGCCTCATTAGTGACGCATGGCCCATCTCATCTGGGCCCTGCTGCTATGGTTCAAATGACCTAGCAAATTTTCTGGACCAAGGGCTTTATAGCATACGCTAAACGATTTTGTTTATCGTGCCTGCTTTGTGCACAATACCATGGTGGTGGGGTGCGGATCACCCCAGCAGCTTTTCCGCTGCCTCCGTATGCATTTCACACAATCTGCATGGATTTTATTGAACTAACTCCTGTTCAACAGAAGCGATTTGTGTTAGTCATTTATTGACGCTTTTACAAAATGGGTTGAAGCTTTTCCGGTAGCACACCCAGATGCACTGTCGGTAGCCAAGGCCCTTACAAATAACATTATCCCTCATTTTGGGCTACCCACACGCATCTATTCTGATAATGGCACACATTTCGTAAACCAGGTTATTCAAAAGCTGGCCGCCGTTTTTCAGATCGAGTTCAAACATCATTGTGCCTACCACCCACAGTCAGCAGGGTTGGTTGAACGCCATAATGGCATTCTCAAAGGCAAGTTACGTAAACTCATGGCAGAGACACATCAGTCTTGGATAAACTGCTTACCTCTGGCACTCCTGTCCATGCGTACCACTCCCACCTCAAAAGGGGTCACACCATTTGAACTATTATACGGGAGACCTTAATACGTCCCGCAGTGGCAAAATCTTTTGCCTGCGGAACGTGAGGGGGGTGAAGAGATAGCAGATTACATGAGAAAATTGCTGACCAGAACTAACACTTCTCTCACAAATGATTGCTTTTCAGATCAGAAGAACAACAGGATCCTGGAAGTGAAACCCGGAAACTGGGTTTGGATTAAAATTGTCAAGAGGAAGACGTGGGTCTTCCCCAAGTGGGAAGGCCCATACCAGGTATTGATTGCAACACCCACAGCAGTCCGAATAAAAGAACGAACATCGTGGATCCATTTAACACATTGTAAACTGGTAAAATAGTTTGAACTGGACAAAACTTGAGTTCCCCTGAGGAACACTGATTGGTAGTAGTTTTGTTTTGTATGAATATCTGACTATCGTAGCAATGCAGAGAAATACTGGAAGGGAGCAGCCCTTCCCACAAAAGCATTCCAAAATAATTTTATTGTTAATAAGTGTGATTGTTTCTTTTCTGCTTTGGTCGTTTTTATTTTCAAACAAGACTAGCCAAGTAAAGAGAGATGATGCATATGCTCTGTCTTTTAATGTTTCAAATTGTTGGATATGCACGGCTATCCCTACTGTACATGGTGGTCTAATGTTAGGTACAGTCCCTTTGGGGGCAAATGATACATGGACTAATTTACTATTTAAAACTTCAAACGTAGCCTTAAAGGAAAAAATAGCATTACCCCTCATGGGTCGCCAAAATGGAACTGTATGTTTTCAAAGATTTGGCAAGATTAAGGTTGGATGGAGCCAGTGTAATGTAACAATAATTCATAACTGTACAGTAGATGGGCACTGTGCAACGAGTTTCAAGCCTATAAGAGTGCTTGTTAATAGTACAGGGCTTATTAATGGCACAAGTTTCTTTGAAAAAATGTTATCTGTGTATGATCTTTTGTTTAAAGGGCTGCAAGACAAAGGAAATCACTCTGTTCCAGTCAATATTACACTTAAAGTAAATGATTGTTATTTTATCTGTGGTAGAAAAGCATACAAATGGTTACCGAGGAATTGGTCAGGCAGTTGCTTTTTGGGTTATTTAGCACCAGCTATAAGACATACATTTTCTCTTCCCCAAAGTAAAATACGAAATGTACGTGCTGTTAATAAACCTGTTAATCCCGTAGGTAACGCTGATGCATCCTGGATCTATCAACACGATTTGGCTCATAATAGCAGCAAGGGGCTATCACACATGGACTTGGGCGATGATGTTATTTCCTGGGCTGGTATTCTTCCAGCGTATGGGACAGTAAAATCCATTTGGGAGCTCAGAAAGCTGTCAAAATTGTTAGAAACTCTGAGCAATGCAACTTTTTCTGCGCTAGAATTGGTGACGGATGAGCTAACTGCAATGAGGACTGTAGTATTGCAGAATCGTATGGCGCTCGACTTCACCCTAGCGACGAAAGGAGGTACTTGCGAGTGTTGTCCGTTCATTCCAGACAATTAATATGACATTAACAGCCATCTGGAGATCCTACAACAAGTTTCTGAACTTACAAAACCAGGACAGAATCCATTAACTAACCTTTTCCAAAATTGGTTTGGAAATTGGGGAACATTTAGTTATGTACTCACCATAACTTCAGATGTTTGGGATCCATCTCGCCTACATTCTGTACTGATGGGTTCGGAGCCGATCCCTCGGCTCCGACTCGGCACGCTTATGCTATAGAGCGAGGCCTCTTATTGGCTGAGCTATCTTTATCCCAGGATGCACCACCGCTAATCCCCCAGATCTTGTTTGTCTGCATTCATGCACACATGCACAACTTGATTATATAACATTGTTAGATGTTTCAAGATGAAACAACAGGATTCGGACCTTCTGATATCCTCTGATCTCCAAGGAAGGGGGAAGGAGGGTGGGTTATTAGGAATGTAGGCGAGATGGATCCCAAACATCTGAAGTTATGGTGAGTACATAACTAAAAGATGTTATGTGATCCTATCTCGCCTACATTCTGTACTGATGGGACAGCGTCCCTAGCACCTAAATCCTGGGTGGCTCATTGGAAAACACTCCTGAGCACTGTGGAAGCAAATGAAGCTCGTCCTCTAGATGCCACATCTAATTTGTAGTGGGAAATGAAGGTGTGCGGGGAAGACCATGTAGCCGCAGCACAAATGTCACTAATAGCAAGCTTAGAATGAAATGCTATCGAAGTAGCCATAGCCCTTGTAGAATGAGCCTTGACAGAGGTGGTAAGCTCTTTGTTAGAATAAAAATAAGCTTGAGTAATACAGTCCCTGATCCATTTGGCAATAGTGACCTTTGTGACAGCTTTGCCCAATTTGTTATCTGCAAAGGATACAAACAACTGATCTGTTTTCCTTGTTTGTTTGGTCCTGTCTAAATAAAACGTAACTGTCTGTGGACATCTAGTGTGTGGAATATGAACTCCGCTTTGTTAGAGTATTTTGGGAAAAAAACTGGAAGCTCTAACGATTGTTGTAAGCAGAAACTAGAACAAATTTTAGGGACAAAGGAAGGATTTGGCCTGAGGGATACTCTATCTTTGTGAAAAACCAAGTACGGGGGTTTTACAGACAAAGCTTGAAGCTCTGAAACTCTTCTGGCAGAAGTAATCGCCACCAGAAAAGCTGTCTTCCATGATAGGAACTTTATATCACATGTAGCTGCCGGTTCAAAGGGGTAAGAAGTCAAGGCGCGTAACACTATATCGAGATCCCATGGAGGTGCAGGATGAGAAATTGGAGGTCTTAATAGAGCAGCACCTTTCAAGAAGGTTTTACACAATCTGTTGCTCATTAAAGGTGGGTCTATGGATTCATGAAAATTAGAGATTGCTGCCAATTGTACCTTGATGGTAGAAACTGAAGAGCCTTGATTGAAAAGAGAAGTCAAAAATTTTAGTACCTCTGCTACGGGAATAGAAATGGGGTCCAGGCCCCGGAGTTGAGCCCAAATAGCAAATCTTTTCCATTTGCTAGCATACAGTTTCTTTGTAGCCGACTTATGGGCTGAAGACAATATGTGTACAACATCTGGATCCAATGTATGACTCCTGACTATCGTCGGAAGAGGAGGAGCCAAGCCGTCAATTTTAAGGTGTGTAGGGACTGGTGGAATAGTCCCGACTGGTGAACAAGTAGGTCTGGGATCTGATCCAGGAACCATGGACCTTCCAGAGCATGTCTCCGAAGATAGGGGAACCACACTTGACGAGGCCAGTAAGGAGCAATTAAGATCATTTTGCTCCCCAAGAGAGATGCCTTTTGAATCACTCTGGGAAGGAGAGGAACTGGAGGGAAGGCATAAAGCAAGCCGGTGGGCCAAGGATGGACTAATGCGTCCATGGGGCTCTTCCCCGGAGCCGAGGTTAGGGAGAAGAACTCTTTGCACTTTGCATTCAGAGGAGTCGCGAAGAGATCGCAACACGGAACTCCCCATTTGCTGAAAATCTTATTTGCCACTGTTATATTCAGTGACCATTCGTGAGGAGAGAGGATGGTTCTGCTCAATCTGTCGGCTATCACATTGGACTTGCCCGGTATGTGAGTAGCCACTAGGAAGCGTTTGGTCGAGACTGCCCATTCCCAAACTCTCATGGCTTCCCTGCACAGAGGATAGGATCTGGTTCCTCCCTGTTTGTTCAGGTACCAGACAACTGACATGTTGTCTGAGTGAACAGCGATTACGCCCTGAGGGAGATAATCGTGAAGGGCTTGAAGGGACAGAAGCACTGCCCTCATTTCTAAAACATTGATATGAAGTAAAGTCTCTTCCGAGTGCCATTTGCCTTGGACTGACCTGCCCAGGGAATGCCCCCCCCACCCCGTCTGGGAGGCGTCCGTGGTCAAAATGGCCGCCGGAGGAGGTAGAACAAAGGGTCGTCCCTGATCCAAGTTGGAGGGCACTAGCCACCAGCGAAGGTCCCGTTTGCAAGATTCCGTGATCCAAATGAGGTGACTGAGAGGGAGTTCCTGAAAGGACCACTGAGTTGAAAGAAGCCACTGAAGAATTCTCATGTGCAACCTTGCCAGGGGAACTAGGGAGAACCGTGGCGGACGTGGATCCTAATAGCTGCAGGACCATTCTGGCTGGGGCTTTGGATCCGGGAAGTAAGGCTCGAACTTGAGCCTGTATGGTTTGTATCCTGTCTGTAGGTAGATAGACCCGCATTCGGTTTGAGTCTATCTCTACCCCTATAAATCTTATGCGTTGAGATGGCAGCAACACAGACTTTGGCCAATTGAAGGTGATTCCAAGGGAATTGCCCAGTGATATAGTGGCCTGTAGGCTCCGCAATAGTAGATGCTTGGAGGTGGCAGTTAGGAGCCAGTCGTCTAGATACAGAAACACCTGGAATCCTAGACTTCTCAGGTGAGCAGTACGACCACCAAACATTTAGTGAACACCCTGGGGGCTGTGGTGAGACCAAAGGGCAGCGCACGGAACTGAAAATGACTGCCTCCTAGGCTGAAGCGCAGATGTCTCCTGGACGCTTGATGTACCATGATATGGTAATAAGCGTCCTTGAGATCTATGAAGCACATCCAAACACCCTTCTCCAGCAATGGGAGAATGGTTTGTAGGGTGACCATTCGGAACTTGGACTTTCTGACTGAACGGTTTAGGATGCTGAGGTACAAGATGGGCCTCAAGTCCCCGGTCTTTTTTGGCACCAAAAAGAATCTTGAGTAAGTCCCTAATCCGATCTGGTCTGCGGGGACCGGTTGGATGACTCCTTTTTGCAGCAGCTTTGAAACCTCTGTGGCTGCGATATCCCGTTGACTGGGTGGCGGGTCCGGGATTTTTTTGGGCTGAGGGGGAGGATGAGAGAATGGGATGGAGTAACCTCCGGCTATATTCCGAAGCACCCATCGGTCCTGAGTGATACTTTCCCAGGCCTTTAGGTGCTTCGAGAAACGACCCCCGACTGGCTCCGGAGCTGCATAGCCGGGCAATCCCTCAGGGACTATGAAAGGCTGAAGAGCCACGAAAGGACTCGCGGTCTCCAGTGTTGCGAGGGCCTCTGCCGCCTCTGGGACGGCGTCTTCCGGAAGAATTTCCCCCTCCTCTGCCTCTGGAAGGGGAATCCTCCTGCTGAGAGGGGTAAGGCTTCTGAGATCTACGGAACCACATTTTCCCTCCTCTTTTAGCCTTGGGATAAGGCAGAAAGGGAGTGGAAAATCGTGCCCCTACGGCAGTCAGAGTCTTACCCTCCTGTTCACAGCAGGTTAGTGTGTCCTTTACCTTGGGTTCAAACAGGGAGGACCCATCAAAGGGGGCGTCGGCAAAGGAAGACTTAAAGGCCTCCGCGAAATGACACAGGCGGAGCCAGGCTGGTCTCCGTAGAGCAATGCCTGTACTGCTGCTCTACTCGCCCCTTCGGCCGCATAAGAAATGAGCCTCATGGACGAGTTCGAAATGGACGACATTGTAGCCAGCTGAGAGCCAACCGTCTGGGCCAGCTCCTCAGGCAGGTTACCCAAGAGGGTATCGGATAGCTCCTTAATCAGATCCCTCTGAAATCTGGTAAAGTGCGTAAGGTAGTTCAAGGACCTCAGTGTAAAGGCCGCTGAACTGAGGGTGCGCTTTCCGTACCGATCCATGCTCCTAGACTCCTTATTAGGAGGATGGACGGACGTCGAAGCCTCTGCTACATCTTGCTGGGTAGCAGATGCCACCACCAAAGCATCTACGGCCACACCTTTAGTTAGAAACTCTTTTTCAGGGGGCACCGAGAGGAATTTATTCGGGCGAGCAGGCACCGGTTCCACAGAGTCTGGGTGTTCCCACGCCCTTCGACAGATCAAATCCAAGAGCTCATCGAAGGGCGGAGACACCCAGGAGGCGGAGGGCTGAGCCCCGAAGGCCTTCAGGAACACCGACTCATCAGCAGAGGGAGGTTTGGACTGCCAGCCGCCGCGTTGTTTTAGGGCTTCAAGGATGTCTGCAAAGGAGACATCATCCGAGGACGACTTAGGGGACCCCTCTGCATCATCGAGATCAGTGTCAAATGTCAGAGACTCATCAGGGGAGTCAACGTGCTTCCTCTTGCACGATCTTTTCCTGGGGGGGTTCTTCCGAAGAGGCTTCAGAAGGACCTCCAGGAGGGGGAGAAACCCCAGCGGGGGTAACCTGAGGCCCGGGGGCTCCGCTGTCTAAGGACAGGGGGACTACCAACGACCCAGTTTCCGTATGCAGGGAAGGAGCTGGGGAAACCGTGGAGGTAGCCAAGGAGGATTTGGCTAATGCACTCCTCATAGCCCTGAAGGCGGGACCACCAGAATCCTGGGAGGGTCCCACCTGCGTGGCCACAACAGTGGACGGCACTCCCGCTGCCGACGAACCAAGAGGGAGACTTGGGACCGAAAGCATCAATCCCGAAGTCTCCCCCCCAGGGCCGAAGGAAGAAGTCCGTGTACTGAACTCCGACCCAAGAGCCGAAGTTGGAGCAAGGGTCGGGCCCGACCCTAACACCTCCACCGGTTCCCCCAGCACCGGCTCCAACGGTGCCGAAGCTGTTGGAGGAGGAACCACAGTAGGGGAGTGGACCATCGGCTCCGAAGCTGAATGGGCTGGAGCCGAAACTAGCTTTTGGAACACCGAAGACTGGAAGAGTCGAAGGAGCACCCTGTCGATGTCCGAATCAGACATCTTGGATGATCTAGAGGATACCGATCGGGCCCGAACCGATTTCTCCATCGGCTCCGAAGGGCTCGGGGACCGGCTCCGAATGGACTCAACAACTATCGGCTCCAAGGAAGATCTCAAGGAAATTTCCCTCGGTGCCGATAAGGACTTCAGCTCCGAGGGGGAAGAGTCTGAGCCGGTAACCTTTATCGGCTCCAATATCAGTGGAGCCGATGAGGGTGACCCACCTCTCGATGCCCCAGACCTCGGCTCCGAAACCAGAGGGGTCGAGACTGGAGGCATCGAGGCAGACCGTTCCGCCCTCGGCTCTGAAGTCCGTGGAGCCGATGGAGAAGTCTGCTTAGATTTTTTTGCGGTCGGTTCCGACTGACTGGTCGGAGCCGACGCTTCTTCTTTAGAAGGAGACGGAGAGGAAGATAAAGCCTCCTCGAAGGAAGGCTTGATTAATCCCTTGAGGATTAATTTGTTCTTCCTCTCCTGGAGGACTCTTGAAGAGAACGCGTGGCACACACTACACGACTCTTGTAGGTGCTTGGCACCTAAGCAATAGACGCACGAGGAGTGGTCGTCCGTTATGGACATTTTAAAACCACACCTCGTGCATTTCTTAAACCCGGAGGGTTTGTGTTCTTTAGACATAACTGCTTTCTAAGAAACACACCAAACTAGCCAAAAGTAAAGTTTTAAATTTAACCAAATTTTAACAAAGAAAATTTTTTTTTTTTAAACGCTATACAGTTAACAGAGAAAGAGAGTCAAGACCCTCTAACTTAAACGGGTACTTGACCCAAGAAAGAGAAACTAGAAGTAAAGCAACAGGGGAAGGCCCCTCTAACTAAAACGGGAAACCTTCCCTGACTAAAAAAATTACGAATTTCTCAACAGAAATTATCCAATCACACTCAAATAACAACAATAGCTGTTAAAACAGCTTTTGGGTTCAAGGTAAGCAAATTTCTGACAGGAAAAAGCCTAAATAAATAGTACATAGCCCAGCCAAGTTGAGACCACGTCTAAGCTTGATAGCGGCAAACGAGATCTGGGGGATTAGCGGTGGTGCATCCTGGGATAAAGATAGCTCAGCCAATAAGAGGCCTCGCTCTATAGCATAAGCGTGCCGAGTCGGAGCCGAGGGATCGGCTCCGAACCCATCAGTACAGAATGTAGGCGAGATAGGATCACATAACATCAGTACTTATGAACGTCTTAATTGCTATATGTGTTGGTGCCATTATATTCCTACTGTTGGGTTGTTGTTGCATTCCTTGCATCCAAATGATAATATCAAGTGTATTGTCTGCCAATGCAACTAAAGCTTATTATTCTGAATATACAGAACACGAGTCATGCGAAAAACTGTATGAATAAAATGTATTACTTATGATACAAAGTGTTGTAAGGGGGGAAATGTAGTAAGAATCTTTGTGTTCAACATCTTTGTATCATGTATAGTAAGGGTTAAAATGTGAAATTGCATTGCGTGCAAAGAAGCAAGTTAAAATAAGCTGTTTTTCTTGTAAAGAATTTGCTGACCAAAGAGGAATGCACAGATGTTACCTTGGTCCGGCACAAGCTTATCTTGTGACTGACCTCTGACCATCTAAGGCTCCAGTATGTGAATTTATAGCCTTGACTGAAATTCCTTGTCTAGTAACCAGCTGCTGTGTACGTGCAGAGAAGGGTATAAAAACCCATGTGAAGTGTACAGAAATTAGACTGCTGACATACCATGTACTTTGTAGCATGTCTCCATGCATGTAAAATAAACCTTTTTGCTTATTTTTATCTGCGTGATTCTTCCAGTATATGTTAAGAGTATTAAAATCTTTTGACAGTCAGATAATCAGCTCATCTTAAACTCCAAAAAAACTAAACTGCCTTTTCTCCCTCATTCTCTCTCTAATCATGAATCAACCTTCGTCATCATATCCTCAAACAAGACTACCATTCAACCTGAATCCCACACTAAGCTCCTAGGTACCATCATAGAAAATGAACTAAAATTTAACTTGCATATCCTTCAAAGTATTAAAAAAACAAAAAAAAAAACAAAAACTGGGACTACTTTACTGAAATAGAAAATTTCTTACTTCAAACACTAGACTCTCCCTGGCACAGGCTGTCCTCCTCACCTCCCTCCTCTATGCTGCCCCAGCCCCAACTAACATACTGACTACTACATTATCTAAACTCCAACAAACATACCACAAAATAGCTAGATTTGCCACCGACTCTCCTTACAACTCTCACCATTACCTTGCAATCAACTCTCTTCAATGGCTGGAATTACCCCAACTGCTCCTACTATCACAATTTCAAATCACACACACTATACTACACCACCCCTCCACCTGCCCATCCCTCTCCTCCCTCATATCCTCTTACACCCCCACTCCTCCTCTGCACATCCAACCAGCAACTCCTAGATATTTATCAACCTAACAAAAATATAGGTAAACTACTATATAAATGCACTGTAGCCCAAGCCTGGAATAAACTCCCTTTGCATGTAAGATCCATTCCCCACCCAAAACACTTCAAAAAGGAACACAGACTACATCAATTTAACACCAAGTCTTGCCCCTGAAAGGACCCTACCTAACCCGCTACACTAATGTATTATCCCTGTTACTACATACACATCTCACTCCACCATATCTTAGTCTCGTCTCTCTTTACACACACACTCTCACTAAATGAATTACACTCATTAGTTTGAGCTCTACATCACATGTATATTATGTATATATTTTGTGCTCTACTTTAAATTCTCCTCTCTATATTAGAATTATATTCTTTTAAAACAGCTGTGTATTAAAACATTTCTATTCAGTATGATCTATCTATAACCCACAGTTTTATTCTTGTTGTACTAAAAAACATGTTTATGCTTCACTACTCTAATGTATTGTAGAAAATATTATGCTTCTCTACTCTAATGTACTGTAGCTTATGTACTGTAATTTTGCTCATGTATTGTGACTGTTCCTATACTGGAGCTTTTCTCCTCGGGTCTCCACTGAAATTTGGCTCCAGGCTCAGTTGGACCAACCCAGTTAACAAAGGTCAAATAAATAAATAAAATAATAAATAAATAAATGAACATCAAGAAGCATGGTTCTTTAGGAAGGACAGTCTCAACCATGCCACCCTCTGTAGATATCTGAACATGCATCCTTAGCTAGTGCTTTTGTCAGAGTAGCAACACAGTAAATGACAGCCCATTGTATAAAATATACTATGTGTCTCCACTAGGTCCTCTTTGATCCTGCACACTGGGATGTTGTCAAACTACTCCATAGTATTCCTAACCAGGAAATGGAATCAATGAGCTCCACAGCCAAGGGCTTTAAATCCTAAAATGGAAGGGAAGTAAACTATCTTGCCAAACCTTTCAGCTTAGACTTAGACACAGCTTTAGACTCCTTATCATGCATAAAAAAAATGAAGTTATGTACTCACCATAACGTTCCATCTGAGTAGTTGTACTTCATTAGTCTTCAACCTGTGGGTTACGGATCCGACTCGGATCCGAGCCTGCAAATTCACGAGCATCTGCTCCGAGCCCCTCCCCTACCCATAACACACTGCCACCACCTTCCTTCCCTCAGATCGAGTTTGCTGCCCATAATAACCCAGAACCCAGTCCAACAAAAGTTCATCACATTAACTTTCCTAACTAATCCACAAAGGTATACTCTGCTACATACTAAGCCAGCAGGTTTGGGGGAAGGAGGGGGGATGGTTGAAGACAAATGAAGTACAACTATTCAGATGGAACGTTATGGTGAGTACATAACTTCCTTATCTGAAGAAGTTTACTTAATTTGGTCTTCAACCTGTGGGACAGAGTCCCCAGCTACCTATACCCTAGGGTGGCCCTCATGGAAGGATATTCCTGAGCACCGTGGAGCCAAAGGATGCCCGGCCTCAAGATACCAAATCCAACTTATAGTGGGAAATACAAGTATGAGATGAGGACCAAGTAGCCTCAGATCAGATATCATCCAAGGATACTCTGGGCCAGAAGGCCACTGAAGTAGCCATGGACCTGGTGGAATGGGCTCTAACCTGACCTGGAAGAGACAAACCCTTGTCCTTGTACACTTGAGAAATATAGAGAGAAATCCATTTAGCAAGGGTTACCTTGGAAATGGGTTTACCCAAAAACGGTTTAGAAAAAGACACAAACAACTGATCAGACTTTCGGAAAGACTTAGTTCTGTGTAAGTAAAAACATAATTGTCTATAAACATCTAACAAATGCAACTTGAATTCACCTCTATTTTTGAAATTTGGGAAGAAAACAGGCAAATTGATAATCTGATTTATGTTTGCCTCAGAGGCCACTTTGGGAAGAAAAGAGGGATTGGTACGAAGAGACACCCTGTCCTTGTGGAAAACCATGTACGGAACCTTGATAGACAATGCCTAGAGTTCTGAGACCCTCCAAGCCGAGGTGATAGCCACTAAGAAGGCTGTCTTCCAGGATAGGAATTTGAGGTCTACTGTCGCAGTCAGTTTGAAAGGAGGAGCAACTAAAGCTTGTAGCATCAAGGTAAGGTCCCACGGAGGAGTGGGATCCTTGGCTGGAGGACGCAAGAGAAAGGAACCTTTGACAAAGGCTTTGCACAATCTGGAAGAGGCCAAAGTAGTCATATTTTCACCAACATGAAAATTGGAAATGGCAGCAAGTTGTACCTTTACTGTAGATGAGCTGGCCCCCTGTTGAAAAATGTTTGCCAAAAATTCAAGAATGGCCGGAATTGGAGCCGAGAAGGGATCCAAATTTCTCTGAGAAGCCCAGATGGAAAAGCATTTCCATTTACTACGGTGGATTTTTCTGGTGGAGGATTTAAGAGCTGCCACCAGGATAGACTTAACAGAAGAAGACAAACCGAGAGTCCTGGCAATTAGGGGAACTGCAGCAACCAAGCTGTAAGTTTCAGACTGTCCAGATTCGGATGAGGGACCCCTGACGGGTGAGATATGAGATCCAGGTGGGGATCCAAGATCCAAGGAGGAACTAGAAGATGAGACCAGAGGAAGGAGAACCAAACTTGGCAAGGCAAAAATGGGGCAATGAGGATGACTTTGCTCTCCAGTCAACGAGCTTTCTGTAAAAACTTTGGAATAAGAGGTAATGGAGAATAAGCATACAGAAGAACGGGAGGCCGAGCATGGACTAGAGCGTCTCTGGGGGATTCCCCCTGCGGGGGTTCAGAGCGAAGAACTTGCTGAACTTCGTGTTGGAAGGAGATGAGAAGAGATTGCAGCAAGGCTGACCCCACTTTAGAAAGATCTGTTCCGCTACTGAAGGATTCAGAGACCAGTCATAAGGCATCAGGATAGAATGGCTGAGCCTGTCCGCCAGAAGACTGGACCGTCCCGGAATGTGCGTTGCTACCAGAAAGTGACTGGTGGAGATCGCCTTTCCCAAACTGTCATGGCTTCGCGACAAAAGGGGAAGGATCTGGTCCCTCCCTGATTGTTGATGTACCAGACCACCGTCATGTTGTCTGACTGAATTGCAATTGTTCCCCGAGGAAGAGAGGCATGAAGGGCCTGCAACGCTAAAAGGACTACTCTCATCTCTAGAACATGGATGTGCAAGCTGGTCTCGATTGGGGACCACATGCCTTCGACTGTCCTTCCCGAGCAATGGCCCCCCACCCTAGCTGGGAGGCATCCGTGGTCACTGTGGCTTGGGCTGGGGCTGCGACAAACAAGCGTCCTTCGAGAACGTCCAAAGAGTGCATCCATCACAGAAGGGATGCCCTGCAGGCTTTGCTTATATAAATCGGATGACTCATTGGAAGATCCAGCAATGACCATTGTACAGCAAGACTCCACTGTAGAACTTGCATATGCAAACGAGCACACAGTAGAAGTGCAATTATGGCCGCAATAGAGCCGAGAGCTCGCAACACTACCTCCGCTGGTGGGCGATATGAGAGAGCAATAGCAGCAACATGAAGTCGCAGATTTTGAATTCTCTCTGGGGTCAGGAAGACTTTTGTCTGCAAGGTGTCTATCCGTACTCTGATAAACTCTATGACCTGGACAGGGTCTAGACGAGATTTGGCAATGTTGATTGTAATACCTAGATGATCTGCTACTTGTAGGAAAAAATCCTTGGCCTGACAAAGTAGACGCTTGGTGGACGCAGCAAGGAGCCAATCATCCAGGTACGGGAAGACCTGAATCCCCTGGAGCCTCAGGTGAGCCGCTACTACTGCCATAACCTCGGTGAACAAACTGGCGGCTGTGGTGAGACCAAAGGGTAGAGCTTGAAACTGATAATGATTGGCTCCTAGCCAGAAGCGAAGGAACCTTCTGGAGCTTATGTGTATCTTTATGTAGTAGTAAGCATCCTGGATGTCCAACAAGCACATCCACTCCATTTTTTGCAAATAAGGCAGGATGGACTGTAATGTGACCATCCGGAACTTTTCTTTGGCAACAGACAGGTTCAGGGTTGACATGTCCAGGATGGGCCTGAGGTCCCCCGTCTTTTTTGGCACAAAAAGAACCTGGAATAGATGACCGATCCGGACTGATCTCAGGGACGAGTTTGATGGCTCGTTTCTTTAGCAGCTTGATAACCTCTAGTGCTGCCGCCTTCCTTTGCGTGGGTGGTACGTCCGGGAGGTGTTTGGGTGGAGTGGGGGGAGCCACAAAGGGAACTGTATAACCTCAAGATATGATTCGTAGCACCCAATGGTCTGATGACACAGACTCCCATGCCGTCAGGTGCAATGACAGGCGACCCTCTGGATATGATTCGTAGCACCCAATGGTCTGATGACACAGACTCCCATGCCGTCAGGTGCAACGGCAGGCGACCCCCGACTGCCTCCAGAGCAGAGCAGAGCAGTCAGGCAACCCCTCAGGGTTGCTGTGCAGGCCTGTCCGAGAAAGGTTCTCATGACCCAAAATTCCTCAGACCTCCTTTGCCCCTGGAGCGGTGTCTGTCCTGACCCCCTCTGCCTCTAGGGGAAGACGAGTCCTGAGTGTTCCGGGAATACTGAGACTTCCGGAACCACATCTTTTTTTCCCCTCGCTGATTCCGAGAAAAGGATCTTTGAGGGTTCGAGAAGCGGATCCCGACGGCAGACAGTGTCTTCCTGTCTTTCTCGCTCTGGACCAAAGTGTCACAGATGGTCTTACCAAAAAGCGAAGAGCCGTCGTAAGGGGCATTCGCAAATGACACCTTGAAGGGCTCCAAGAACTGCCACAATCTAAGCCAGGCATGACACCTTATAGCAACGCTGGACCTAGCCACCCTAGCTGCTCCCTCGGTAGCATGTGAGAGAAGGCGCATGGATGTATTTGATACCGCTTTGAGGTTGGCCATCCTCGTGGAAAATGTGTTTTGATCCTCCTGCGATTTGGACCCAGGGGGCAACTCAGCAAGTTCCTTAACCAGGTCACGCTGCAATTGAATAACGTGGACCAAGTAGTTCAGCGCCCTTATAGAAAAGGTTGCTGACGCATATTTACGCTTCCGTAGGCGGTCCATCAACCTGAACTCTCGGTCAGGGGGATGGACCAAGGAACTTTCTTGGGCCAGTTCCTTTTTGGTTGCCGCTGCTACCACCATAGTGTCTACAGAGGACCCTTTGTTCCATGCCGGTCTGTCAGAAGGGGGGCTTAAAATTTTGTCAGGGTGCTTCGGGATAGGCTCCACGATGTCCGGTTCCTTCTAAACCTGTGAAGTGATTAAATCCACCAGAGGGTCCACGGGGGGACACCCAGGAAGTAGACAGGCCCGCACCAAAGGCCTCTAGGAACACTGACTCATCCAAGGAAGGTTTTGGGGCGGACCAGCCTCCCCGCTAGTGTAAAAGTTCCATGATGTCTCCAAAGGAGACATCCTCGGGAGGTGATTTGGGGGAACCTTCTCCTTCCTCCAAGTCAGTGTCCTCCGTGAGGGACTCTGGGGAGGAGTCCAAGTGCCTCCTCTTGCATGTATGCTTGCGAGGAACCTCTCTGGTGGGGCTCTCTGGAGAGGGCTCACACACCGCCTGATGTTCCTCTAGGAAAAAAGTCTGGGGCACTCAGGCATGGGCTGTCCCTGTGGTAAAATGATTGGAGTCGTACCAGAACTAGGGGGGAGTCGGGATGGAATCTGAAGAAATTGTCAGGTGTCTCGATCCAACAGTGAGGACTCTTTCCACTACATCAAACGCCGAGGGAGAGCGAGCCACCTGGGACTCCAGCACAGTAGCTGCTCTCCCTGGATCCAACAAGCGAATTGGAGCCGGTCCCGAAGGAGATGGAGTGCCAAGGGGATGGCCCAGAGCCGACAAAGTCGGAGCCAACGAAAAGACCTCCACCCTCTCAGATCCGATGCCCTGGCTACAGCTCCGAGAGCCGCTCAGATCCGAACTAGTTGGATCCGACACGCTCAAGGCAACTGCCGGTGTCGAGGAAGCAGGTACCATCGGCATCGACATCCTGACTCCGAACATCCTCGGATCCAGAAGCGGAGGGCCGGATCAGAGAAGGAGAAATTGGTGAAAAGAAGGGAAGCATACTACCCCCTCCAGAGGGAAAGGGAGCTGGCAGGACTCCCATCTGGATCCGTGTCCGAATAAACCTCCTCATTATTTTATCCATGTTTTTATCCAGGACCGAAACACTAAAGGTGGAGGAGTGTCAATATTCACCAAGGATATTCACACCACCAGGCTAGTTGGCCAACACAATGTGCCTGAAATTCTCCAAGTGCAACTAACACTAGGTAAGACTGCAATCCAAATTGTAGCTTGCTACAGATCTCCCACCATACCCCAAGATTCTCACTACACCTTTCTAAACATACTGGAAAATATTAAGATAGAACCAAACACCCTAATACTGGGTGATTTTAACTACCCTGCCATTAACTGGGAAAACTACTCATGTCCCAACACCTTTGCGCAACGGTTCTTGGAATTCATAAATTCCAATGCCCTGGATCAACTAAACCATAGTCCCACCAGGGGCTCCAATATCCTAGACCTGGTCATTACCAACATGGGAAATCAATGCTCCATACCTATGGTCACCCCCTCGTTAGTCAGGTCTGACCATAAGCTAATCACCCTTAACATCCACATCCCACCCCCACCCCCAGTAAAGAAACCACCATAAAAACTTCTCCAAAGCCAACTTCATGCTACTCAAGTCAGAAGTGACAAACTTCATAACACCCATGCAGACGGGAACTGAAAGTTCAACTGCTGAATCCTACACTAAGGCACTGTACGAGCACATCCACTCATGCATGAATCGTGCCATCCCAAATAGAACCAAAATGCTCTCATCCAAAAAGGAAGCCAATCTGGTGGTCCCCTGCCATAAACAAACTTTACAACAAAAGGAAGAAACTTTTGCAGAAAAGAGGAAAATCCCAGGATGCAAAAAACTCCCTTACTGGCCTCAGTAAGAAACTGAGATGCCTCATAAAATCCTCCAAAGCTAGTTACGAAAATAAAATTGCCAAAGATTCCAAAGACAACCACAAGCATTCTATAACTATGTCAAGAATCTAAATGGCAATGCTCAGATCTGCACTGAGCTAAAACAGAATGGCATTAAATATACTGATCCAAAGGATATTGCCAATATCCTGGCAGATCGATTCAGTGCCAACTTCACCCCCTCTCACCCCCTAAATGGCCCATCTCAATACCGGAAGATTGCCAAATTCCAGTAATAATGGCCACACAGGTACAAAATGCACTCTCTAAAGCCAAGAATACAGCATCCATGGGACCAGATGACATCCCGGGCTGTGTACTACATGAACTACAATATGAACTGGCACCTCACCTAAGTGTCATGTTTAATCATAGCCTCACCTCAGATTTCGTGCCCACTGAGTGGCGCAGAGCTACAGTTATCCCAATCCACAAGGGGGGATCCACCTTGGATCCCGGAAACTACCATCCCATCAGTCTGACAAGCCTTATCTGCAAGGCCATGGAGCGTATTATCATGGAACTTATAAACAAAGACATTGGCAACCTTCAAACACTGGACCCCACCCAGTTTGGGTTTGTGAAGTGCCGATCTTGTCTCCTGAATCTGATTGACTTCTTTGAATCAGTCTCCAGAGCCATGGACAAGGGTAAGGTGGTCCACACAGCCTATCTAGACCTTGCCAAGGCCTTTGACACCATCCCCCACTCTGGAATCATAGATAAACTTACTAAGTTGGGCATTAATCCCTGTCACCCAATGGGTTGCTAAATGGCTTACTGATAGAACCCACACTGTAAAAGTAGCCGACTCCAAATCCAGCTCCAGACAAGTGACAAGTGGAGTACCTCAGTGTTCAGTCCTGGGGCCGCTCTTGTTTGGCATCTACTTCTCTGAAGTACAGGTCAACACTAAGGGACTCTGACTAACAAAGTTTGCAGATGACTGCATTATTGAATCCCCAAATGATGTGGATACTCTACAAAGGGCCTTACAGAAACAGATGCTTGGTGCCAGAGCCATGGGCTCAAGCTCAATGCCAAGAAATGTATTGTTATCCCCTTTGGGAAAAAACATGTATCCATGAATTACCATATAGGTGGCAGTACACTAAACACAGAAAGTGTGATAAGAGACTTAGGGACACAGGTGGACAGTGGTCTCACCTTCGATAACCACATCGCCACAACAGTCAGGAAATCCTTCTATGTGGCACACCTCATCACGAAGGGCTTTTCATCCAGAAAAAGGAGGTCATTGTCCCACTGTACTCATCCCTCATTAGACCCATTATAGAATACAATGCCCCATTTGGTATGTACCTCTCAAGACATCTGCAACAACTGGAAAGGCCTCAGAAATACCTCACTAAAAGAATCACAGGCCTAAAGCAGATGCCCCACGCTGACCGCCTTAAAAACTCCAGCTATACTCTGTCGCATATCGTCTACTCAGAGGCGATCTCTGCTTAACATACAAGGCCATGTCAAACCCAGAGCTGTTGGACATGCTACACTTAAAGAAATCCCAATCCCTCAGAGCTACACGCTCCAGGGATCTAAACCTTGTCATCACAATAAACAAAACATGCTGGAGGGATAGGTTCCTGACCCAGAGACTCCCCAGACTCTGGAATAGATTGCCCATACATGTCAAGCAGAGTGCCTCTTTGGACCTCTTCAAGAGGAACCTTGACGATTGGATGGGAGAAAGGAAATTCCCCCCAGGGATCACGTCAGTCGCCCTGCTAGACAGGGGTCCAGGAAAGTAAATAATGTGGGAAGAAATAGCCAGGGAATTGTTATGGCTAGGCTTGTATAGGCCCTAGGGCTGATAGCCTAGTACCAACCTATGATTCCGAGAGACTACGCGTGGATCATGACGAGGTGACAGACTCTGACCTAGCTGGTCGGTGTACTAACACCCTGGATGAATACCTAGGTTCCTCCGGCTCAGGAGAAAAACGTGGTGATCGGAGCCGAGGGGAGGTAGCTTTAGTATCTACATGAACCTTAGGAGGTGACCCCGCTGAGGTGGAACAATCCGGGGACCTCTTTCTGTGTCTTTCAGCCTTGTGTTCACTCTCAGGTTTCTTCTGGCAAACAGAATCCCCTTCCCCAGGCCTAAAAGAGGGAGGTTGAGTCTCGACCTTGGAGGGAGAGACAGAGAGAGAAGGAATGACAGAGACCAAAGGACTGCCGAAGTAGAAGAATTGGCTGCCTCAGAAGTAGGGAGAAGGCCCTTCATAATAAGTTTTGCCCTGCGGTCCCTCAGGGCTCGCGGGTTAAAGCCCGCACAAATACCACATTCAGAAGAAAGGTGAGACACACCCAAGCAGACAATGCACGGAGTGTGTCTGTTGGCAGGCGACAACTTGTGGCCACACTCTGTGCAGTTTCTAAACATTTGTTTTGGCTGTTCAGCCATTATCCACAACAAAAAAGCCTAAGACTACCTACTAGGCCACACACACACACAAACAGGGGTTAGGGAGGAATTACTTTTTGAAAACTTTTTAAACTAGAAAAAACACGATGCACCAGTGAGAGGAGTGGAGAGGGGAAACTACACTAACTCACCTAACACACTTAAATTGCAAAAAAAAACACCGAGTTAAAACTCAAAGTACTCACTATACCCGGAGCACGGAGATCACAATGTAATCGCAAATGCAGCAAACGAGATCTGAGGGAAGGAAGGTGGTGGCAGTGTATTATGGGAAGGGGAGGAGCTTGGAGCAGATGCTCATAAATTTGTCGGCTTGAATCTGAGTCGGATCTGTAACCCACAGGTTGAAGACCAAATGAAGTAAACTACTTCAGATTGACAGATTATTGTAGTCTCTAGGATTTATACAGCAATGAAGAGATCACATGGGAGTCAACATTATGATTATTGGCTAACTGCTTTATCCACTCAGGCAAGGGCTTGTAGATCTCCATGGATGCCAAAAAGGCAAATTCAGGGTGCTTGCAGGCTTCCAAGATAGCATCCATAATGACTGGATCCAAAGGGAGAATAACCCAATATTCCCCAGGCCTGTTTCCTAGAAACTTTGTTGGAAATTTCTGGAGACGGAAAGAGAAGATGGACTCAGGTCTAGCTTAAGCATTTACTTGTAAACTTGAGGACCTCTCAAGAAGAAGAATCCTTTGAGAAGGACGTGGTGAGGAAGTGACCTCACTGTTTTTGACTGTCTCAGAAAAAAAAAGTTATGTACTCACCGTAACGTTCCATGTGTGTTGTTCATCTCGCCTTCATTCTTAACTGGTTGGGTTCGGAACCTCGGTTCCGACTCAGCCTTATACAAAGCTTGAGGTCTCCTACTAGATCATGCCTGAAAAACCCTATCCTATCATACTCTAGGAAAGCTCCCCAGATCTTGTTTGCTGATTTAAAAAAGGTAATAAATAAATTATGTAATACTTTATAGAGCAATGAAGAAGGTTAGAGAACATTAATTACTGATTGTATCAGCTCAGTCCTCCAGGAGGCAAAGGCTGGAGGAAGGAGGGGGGATGTAAGAATAAAGGTGAGATGGACAACACACATGTAACATTATTGTACCTTCTTTATGTGATGTTGTCCTATCTCGCCTTCATTATTAATTGGTTGGGACAGCATCCCTAGCACCATCTTTCTTGGGTGTCTCAAGAGAGAATATTCTCCAGAACAGTGGACTCAAAAGAGACCCTGTTCAAGAGGCGAAATCCACTTTGTAATGAGTGATAAAGGTATGAGGCTTTGCCCATGTTGCTGCAGCATAAATGGTATCAATTGGTAGTCTCACCCGAAAGGCAGAAGAGGTTGCTACGGCTCTTGTAGAATGACCTTTTACTTTATGGGAGAGTTCTTTGTTTCAAGACTGGTAATTAAAGGTAATACAATCTGACAGTGAAAGTGTGACTTTAGATACAGGAGCACCTTTCTTAGAGTCTGAAAATGATACAAATAATTGGTCAGATTTTCTGAAGTCCTTTGACCCATGTAAGTAGAAACATAATTGTCTATGTACATCTAGTTGGTGTAGCATATATTCTGCCTTGTTGCCATAGCTGGGGGGAAAACTGGTAGTTCTATGGATTGGTTCAAATTAGATTCTGAACATACTTTGACTAGAAAGGATGTTTTTTTTCATAGGGATACTCTGTCTTTGTGGAAAAGCATGTAGAGGGGCATTATAGACAATGCTTGTAGGTTTGAAACTCTTCTAGCAGAAGTAATGGCTATCAAAAGAATCATCTTCCAAGTCAAATACTTGAGATCGCAGGATGACGAAGGTTTAAATGGGGGAAGAATTAAAATGGATAAGACAAAATTCAGGTCCCACGGTGCTGGAGGGGCTTTAATGGGTGGTCTTAATAAAATAGTGCCTTTAAGAAATGCCTTGCAAAGTCTGTGGGACATCACACTCGAGCCTGATTCAGCTGGATGGAAATTAGATATTGCTGCTAACTGAGCTCGAATAGTAGCTGCCAGTTCCACCGTCATTAAAAAGCTTTGCTAAGAATTCAAGAATGGAAGCTATTGGGATAGAGAAGGGGTGAATGTGATTACTCAAGGCCCAATAAATCTTTTCCATTTGCTCATATATAACTTCGTCATTGAAGCCTTATGAGACGAGTTCAGGATATGCTTTACTGGTGGAGAAAGGTTAGAGAGCCTGGCTATGTTTGGAATCGGAGCAGCCAAGCTGTCAATTTGAGGGTTTGAAGGGAGGGGTGGAGCATCCCTGATGCATGAGTCAGAAGGTCTGGAACTGGGTCCAGAATCCATGGCTCCTCCAGAAGATGAGGCCACAGGAAGGGGAACCAGATTTGACGAGGCCAGTGTGGGGCGACTAGTATCAAATTCCCTCCCAAAGAACTGGCTTTTTGAAGAACTTTAAGTATCAACGGAAAGGGAGGAAAGGCATAGAGGAGACCCAAGGGCCAATCGTGAACAAGTGCATCCCTTGGTGACTCTGCTGTAGGGGGGATAAGGGCAAGATAGCTGCTGCATTTGGCATTCATGGATGTGGTAAAAAGATTGCAGCAAGGCTGGCCCCATTTGCGGAAAATCTTTTCCACTACTTCTTGTTTTAGGGACTACTCATGAGGCATCAGAATAACTCTGCTGAGTTTGTCTGCTATCACGTTGGATTTCCCTGGGATGTGCATTGCTATCAGAAAATGTTGGGAGGAGGTCGCCCACTGACATACTCTCAGGGCCTTCTGACAAAGGGGGTAAGACCTGGTTCCTTCTTGTTTGTTTATGTACCACACAACCGACATGTTGTCTGTCTGTACTGCAATAGTTCCTACCGGAAAAGAGTCTTGGGATGCTTGCAATGCTAAAAGCACAGCTCTCATCTCTAGGACACTAATGTGCAAATGGGCCTTGTGATCCAGCCAAGTGCCTTAGACTGTCCATCCCAGGTAATGCCCCCCCCCACCCTATCTGGGAAGCATCTGTAGTCACTGTGGCCAAAGGCTGTGGAAGAACAAAGGGTTGACCTAATGTCAGATGAATGGAGTGAAGCCACCAATGAAGCTCTT
Organism: Protopterus annectens; assembly: GCF_019279795.1. Classification (NCBI taxonomy): domain Eukaryota; kingdom Metazoa; phylum Chordata; order Ceratodontiformes; family Protopteridae; genus Protopterus; species Protopterus annectens. Next base: position 362,104,481 of record NC_056738.1, read on the forward strand.
TCTTGTAAGATTCTATCACGATTTGGTGGGACATGGATAGTTCCTGCATGGACCACTGAGTGAACAGTAGCCACCGCAGAATTCTCATATGCAGATGTGCTAATGGAATCAAGTTTATTGCTGCTGCCATGATCCCCAAGACTTTCAAGACTGCTCTTGCTTGTACTTTTTTCTTGGAAAGTAGGTTTATGACCTGATGTCGCAGTACTTAAACTCTATCGGGGGAAGTTTTGCCATCATTTTTGTTGTATCTAGATCTGCTCCTATAAAAATGATACGCTGAGATGGCAAAAGGCAGACTTTTCGTAATTTATTGTGATTATCAGGTGAGCGCAAAGCTGTAAGGTGGTGTCCCTTGCTTTTGTTAGAAGATGCTCGGTGGTGGCAGTTAGGAGCCATTCATCCAGGTACAGAAACACTCGGAATCCAAGGTGTCTCAAGTGAGCCGTGACTATTACCATACACTTGGTGAACACTCTGGGGGCTGTACTGAGACCAAAGGGCAGAGATCAATACTGGTAGTGACTGGCTCCCAGCCAAAAGTGCAAATGACTCCTGGCTCTCTTGCCCATTTTTATGTGGTAGTATGCATCCTGGAGATCTATAGAGGATATCCAATTGTCTTGTCCCAGAAAAGGGAGTATCAACTGCAGTGTTACCATCCGGAACTTTGATTTTCTTACTGACTTGTTTAATTTGCTGAGATTCAGGATGGGTCTCCAGTCCAGTTTTCTTTGGAACTAAAAATAATCTTGAGTAAGTTCCAGATCTTACTTGGTCTGCAGGGACTGTATGGATGACTCTTTTTTTCTAGCAAATTTGTATTTCTAGAGTTGCCTGTTCCCTTTGGGTGGAATGTCCAGGATTTTTTTTATGTTTGGGATGGGGAAAGAAAAGGGTATGGAGTAACCTCTGGATATGATGCTTTGTACCCATTTGTCTTTTGTTATTTTTAGCCAGGCTTCTGGGTACAAGAATAAGTGACCCCCGACTGCCTCCACAGATGGACAGGCGGCCTCCTTTCAGGAGCGCTGAAAGGGCTTACTAAGGAAGGATTCCCTGTCGCCCTGATTTTGCGGACCCCCCCCTCTGCCACGTGGCCAGCATCTTCCATTACTGCTTCCCCCTCTGCCACTGAGGGAAGAATCACCACGTGTGTACTGGAAAGCTCTCTGGGATTTTCGGTACTACATTTTTCCTCCCTTTTGACCTTTCGGATAAGGTCTAGAAGGTAGGGAAAAATGGACTCCTATGGCAGAGAGAGTTTTTCCTTCTTGTTCACGCCTGGTTAGTGTGTCTTTGACTTTTGGCCTGAACAGGGATGAGCCATCGAAAGGGGCGTTAACAAAAGATGATTTAAAGGGCTCCGCAAAGTCACACAAGCACATCCAGGAATGTCTCCTTAGGGAAACTCCTGAACCTGCTGCCCTACTCGCTCAATCCGCTGCATAAGAAATGTGTCTCATGGAGGAGTTGACCACTGAATTTAAGGTAGAGAGCTGAGAGGAAACCTTCTCTGATACCCCTTCAGCTACTAGACCTTGAAGAGTATATCCTAGCTCCTTCAGGAGATCTCTCTGAAGTCTGGTAAAGTGGGTGAGATAATTCAGCAATCTAAGTGCAAAAGTTGCTGAAGAAAAGGTGCGCTTTCCATATCTGTCCATCGTATGAGACTCCTTGTTCGGCGGACAGACAGAAGAGGACGTCTCTGAAAGTTTCTTTTTTGTGGCTGTTTTCACCACCATAGAATCTACTGGGACTCCTTTTGTTAGAAACTTCTTGTCTGTAGGGGACGTGATGAATATTTTTAGCCTCCGAGGAACAGGCTCCACTGAGTCTGGAGACTCCCACTCCTTTCGACAAACTAGGTTCATCAGTTCGTCGAAAGGCGGAGACACCCAATTGGTCGAACGGCGAGATCCAAAAGCCTTTAGGCATACATACTCCTCCTTGGAAGTGTTGATGGGCTTCCAGCCGCCTCCCTGTTAAAGTATTTGCAGGATGTCCACGAAGGAGACATCCTCAGAGGGTGACCATGGGGACCCTTCCGAATCATCAAGGTCTGTATCTGACGTGATGGACTCCTCTGGGGAGTCTAGATGCTTTCTCTTACATAGTCTCTTTCGAGGGGCCTCTTCAGAAGGGTATTCTGGAGAGGTTTCAGAAGACAGGGTGTCGCCCGATGCGGCATCCTGAGGCTTAGGGTCTCCATGTCTCTGTGGATGCAGTAGTACTGAGACAGACACTAGTGCCTTTGGAGGGAAGAATGTCCCAACCCAAGAGTGGACCTGTCTTTGGAGACAGTACTCTCCTTATTGCTTCAAATACCCCCCGCCCCCTGGTTTGAAAAGACTCCTGGCTCCGAAGAGTCAGATGGAATCCCTGGAACCAAGGAGGTTGACTCCAAGGCTGAGGTAACAGCCAAGCTCACTCAAGCCGACGCCGGGAGAGGCAAGTTCGGATCTGGCAATTGTCCGATCTGACTGTCTTCCCTGGACCTGACTGGAGAGCGTTGGCTCCTAGACTTCTCGATTTCAGAAGGAACCGAGGACGTCAGAGCAATGGTCGAAGTCAAAGATCCTGAGATAGGTCTCAGCTCTGACGGGTCCACTACAATCAGTTCTGGACATTCTGGCTCCGAGATCGGATCGGAGGAGGAGCTGACAGTGAAAGGGTAGGTTTGGTCAGTTCTGAAGCCCTCTGGGTTGGATCCGACAAGAGTTTGTCAAGTGCCGGTGTCCTCAATAGCCTCTGCGCCACACGATCTAATTCATCATCAGACAGGCTCCTGGAAGATCGAGTGGAAGGAGCAGGAGATCGGGTAGGCTGCAATAAGGGAAACCTTAAATTTGAAGATACCGGTTCCAATTCCGGGGACTGGCTCTGTACATGAAAACCCAATGGCTCCGAAACTAAAGGAACCAAAGTAGAAGGCTTCTCAGGACCGACAGACTTCGGGTCTGAAGAAGAAAATTTTTGTAACTTTTTTGATGGCTCCGACTGAGCCTCTGAGGAAGAGGACCTCTTCCCCGATTTGTCTGATTTTGAAGTGGGGGAATGGCACGACTTTGAAGGATCCTGACCTTTGTTGATAGCGTCTGAAAAAGGGGTCTTCAATAAGCCTCTAAGAATCAGTTTATTCCTTCTCTCCAGTAGTACACTATGACTAAAGGAGTGACATATGGCACAAGACTCCTGAAGGTGTACTGCTCTCAGACAGTATACGCAAACTATATGTCCATCAGTAACGGACATTTTTTGGCTGCACTTAACACATTTCTTAAACCCAGAGGATTTAATATCCTTAGACTGCTTGGTAGGCGTTGTAATAATCAGCAGCAACAACAAGAAAAGCAAAAACTACAGAAAAAAAGTATATATATATATATATATATATATATATATATATATATATATATATATATAAAGTACTACAATTTTTTTTTTTTTAATAAACAACAAGAATCACACCAAAAACTAATAAGGGGAAAAAGGCCCTCTAACTTAAATGGGCAAAGGCAGCCCTCTAATTTAAATGAGCTAGCCTGATAATTTAAAGAGGAAAAACAAGGTCAAACCAGCTCTCTAACTTAAATGAGCCTATATATATAGTTAAAAGGAAGGAAGCCCTCTAAGTAAAATGGGCTTAAGAATAATTTTAAGCCGAGATAAGGTAAGAAAAAAGGCCTTGAGAAGAAAATGATGGCCAAAAGCAAAAAAACACTGAAAGTGAACATGCAATATTTGTTTAATAAACACTAGCTAGAATATAAAGTAGAAAAGACTGACAATTTTCCAAAAAGAGGTAAATAAGAAAATTCCACTTAGCCAAAGCCAGTAGGAAGCACCCGATCTTCTTTAGCAGTAAACGAGATCTGGGGAGCTTTCCTAGAGCATGATGGGATAGGGTTTTTCAGCCACAAGCTACTAGAAGACCTTGAGCTTTGTATAAGGCTGAGTCAGAACCGAGGATCGTTTTCGAACACAAACAGTTAAGAATGAAGGCAAGATAGGACGACATCACACCAATAGACTTAGGGCCCTCAGAATCCTCATAGTAGTCAGCAAGAGAGATAGTCCTTATTGCCTCGCAAGTGGTATCACACAAAATCACAGCACAAATTAGAAACATGCTAAGTGTCACAAACAAGGAACTGGCATACAAGAGTATGTCAGCTGAATATGGCAAATACTGGACAGAGACCTGCCACAGGTTTCCTATCATACCTCCACAGATAGGAAATTCTTTGCCAGCACTTGAAGTTCCCACCAGCTGGCAAACAGTTGTTTATTGGCTATCCCTGAGACATAAGTTATGCTGTATCAACAGATGATCCAACAGATACTCTTTAATCAGGACATTCCAACCAAAGTGAGCCTGTGTTGAGTCCAGAGTACTGGGTGATCTGTGATCAGGTGACTCAAGGGGCAAGCCCCAAGATAAAGCCTATCAACTTCCACTTCCAGACAGTCACTCAATGGCTCAGATGTACATAAGTTTCATGATGTCTCTAATAGCATGGGGGCCAATGGAACACTTGCTTCAGTCTCTTCAGTCCAACATGGGTTTCGGCTTAAGTACTCCTTAACTGAGGAAAAGGTTACACCGGTAGGGACTAGGAGATTGCTTGAAGTTTAGGCTTATCTTTTAGAGGATTAGGCCTTTACCTGCGTTTTGCACTGCTTTGACTTGGGCCTGGAGCTGCGAGAAAGACACTTCTCTGATCCCTCGCTGAAGAACCCTGGAGATCTGCAATCAATCTTTATGGACAAAAAGAGGAACAAAAGCTTCTCCTGAAAGTACTTTCAGTAGCAGGATTGATATTGTATATCAGCTATTCATGTTATCCTCCATAAGACAATAAAGACAGTACAAGTAGGTATCTTGGCTGGCAATTTGACAACCACATGGACACTTAATGTATTAATGTTTAAACAGGTGAGCACCAGATTTCACCAGCAATAGCAAGAATGGTGACTTCATATGTGTGAGTGGCAAAAAAGTACTGGCAAGCTCAGGGGAAATGTACATTTATACTGAAAGAATATTACATCATGGCACATTTTGGAATTAGTGCAAAGAAATACCTGAGCATGAGTTCTTGGAAACTTTTGTCAATTCAGATTAGTGGAGATGATGAACCTACCCAAGAAGCCATTAAGACATGTCCCCATTTTAACTCATAACTCTACTCCAGAAGGGCAATTCTTCACTTACAGATAAATCATGTTTTTTTTTTAATTTCTCCAAATCTTTATATATCTCACAAACTTTTTTTTTTGCAGGGACACAAAACCTCTCCTGCACCCTGGGGGAGGGGGGCTTTGATTTCCACACCTCACCAACTTAAATATACTAACTTCACAGTTGCACAACAATGGAAAAAAGAGAATGCTCCTCATACATTGATTCCCTGCTGGCGCACATAAACTTCTAGACATGGAGGTACAACTTAACAGTGAGCATTAGCAAGGAATTAATAACGGTTAAAAGTTTTGTACTCACCATGATGATAGATCTGTGTTGTCTTTTTTTTCATCCGGTTCAACCTTTGGGTTATCGGATCCAGTCAGATCTGACCTCACTGTCTTTAGAAGCTGTGGATCCAGGGCTCTGAGTTTTCCCTACCCATAATCTGTCTTATACCAAATACCTCAGACTGAGTTTGCCTACTTGTCAGCTAACAAAGTCTTTTATTATTTTATAGAATATTAGAAGCAAATCCTATACCAGAAGTAACTTGGAGAAAAAAACAACCTGGTCAGGTCCATTCGATCAAAGAGGAGCACCAGGGAAAAAATATTGTGTGGGAAAGGAGAGGAGAATTGTGAACCAGACAAAAAGAAGACAACATGGATCTATTGTTATGGTGAGTACGTAACTTTTGTATCCAATATTGTCTTTTTTCATCTGATTCAACCTTTGGAACAGATTCCCTAGCTGCCACTACCTTAGGAGGCATAGTAAGGATATCCCTGAGAATTATGGAACTGAAAGATGTTTGTGACCTTTTCTGCATGTCACATTTATAATGAGTAATGAATGTGTAGACTATAAACCAATTTAAGTTGCAGCAGCAGAAATTCCATCTATAGGAACTCTGTGCAGCCACAGCCCTTGTCGATCTCTTGGTTTCTTAGCTAAAGAGAGTTTCATTTTTAAATCTATAAAGGTTAAGGCAGCCACCTGGATAGTGTGACTTTTGAGACTTTCTGATCTATCTTTGCTTTAGAAAAGGCTATAAATTAACCAACCAGATTTTCCAAAATCCTTAGTCCTATGGACATAAAATCTAAGTTGTCTGTGGACATCTAATAGATGCACAGTATATTCTCCTTTATTGGAAAATCACAGAAAAAATACTGGTAAATTAATGTTTTGATTAATGTTCATTTTGGAAGACACTTTGGAGATGAAAGTAGGGCTTGTTCTCAAAGGAAACCCTATCCTAATAGAAAACAAAGTAAGGAGGTTTACAAGAGAATACTTGCAATTCACAAACCCTTTCAATAGAAGTGATGGCCACAAGAAAAATAGTCTTCCAAGAAAGGTATTTTAAGTCTGCTGAAGCTGCCACTTTAAAAGGGGATTTTGTTAACACATGAAGTATGACAGTAATGTCACATGGGGAAATAGAATCCCTTATAAGAGGTCTAAATAAGAAAGCTTCTTTTAGAAATGCCATTAAAATTCTTAGAGAGGTTATAGCCATTTGATTATGACCAACATGGAAATTAGAAATAGCAGCTAGCTGCACTTAAATTGCAGAAAAACTAGGATCCCACTGAAAAAGGTCTGATAAAAAAATATTGGACTGAAGGATGTGGACTTGAAAAGTGACTTATCCCTTTAGCTGCTGCCCAAATATAGAATCTCTTCCATTTGCTGAGGTAAACTTTCCTGGTGCTTCATTTTTGACAGGCTGACAAAATATGAGCTGACAAGGTGGCATCTCTAGCCAAAGTTAAAATTGGAAGAACCGTGCAGTTAGCTTCAGCGTCTCTGGATTTTGGTGAGATTGCTCGGATGAGTGAGTCAGAAGACCTGAAAGGTTGTCCACTGTCCAGGGAAAAAGCGGTAGATGAGACCAAAGGAAGGAGAGACACACTTGCTGAGACCAATAAGGGCCAATGAGGATTATCTTGGCCTTGCACCTTACTGTTTCCTGAACATTATTAGATGAAAGTTGGGGGGTAGGGTTAAAGCATATAGAAGACCCATAGGCCAACTGTCGACTAAAGCATTCCTTGGTAATTGTCTCTGTGTTGGAATTAGGGTGAAGTAATTACTATATTTGTAGTTTAGATACAAAGCAAAAGCACTGCAGCATGGTTGGCCCCAGTGGTTGAATATTTAATTTGCCACTGTTTAGCTGAGTGACCACTCAAGAAGTTTTAGGATAGATCTGTTCAACTTGTCCACTAACACAGTGAAAGTTCCAGAAATATGGATTGCAATCAGAAAGTGATGGGAAGACATCGCCCACTGCCACACTCTCATGACCTCTTGACACAGAGGACATGAACAGGTACCACCCTGCTTATTGTACCAGACTACTGACATGTTGTCCATCTGGGTGGATATCAAACCTGTGGGGAGACAGTCCTGGAAGGCCAGCAGTGCTAGGAGGACTGCCCTAATCTCCAGGATAGAGATGTAGAGAGTGGCCTCTGTGTTCAACCATGAATCTTGAACTGTCTTCCCTTCAAAATGCCACCCTCAACAGGGAAGCATCCATAGTTACTCTGGCTATGAGGGGAAGATGTGAAAAGGATCAACCTTATAGGAGAGTTGTAGAGGTCAACCACCATGTGATGTGGAATTGCACACTGTGGTTAGGTGGATCTGCACATGAAAATGATGAAGGAACTGGGAACACTGTACTGAAAGTGTCCACTGAAGAATTCTCTTACTAAGGGAAATAGAAGTTATGTACTTACCATAACGTTCCATGTGGAGTGTTCATCTCGCCTTTGTTCTTACACATGGGTTCGGAGCCGATCCTCGGCTCCGTGCCGGCCTCTTGCAAGCTCTGCATCGAGAAGAAGCTCGAGACAATCTAATACCCACAATCCCCCTCTGCCTTTACCTCAGATCTAGTTTGCAAGCAAACCAATCTACATAACAGCACATTCATGCCATACATCTATACATATATAACAGACACATATAAGTATATGTGTATACCAACTATGTACAGAGAATAAAGACAGTAGCAAAATGCTTCTGGCCAGGCATCAAAGAACGTTCTTCCTAAGGGTGGGAGGGTGGGACTGTAAGAACAAAGGCGAGATGAACACTCCACATGGAGCGTTATGGTAAGTACATAACTTCTATATGTGATAGTGTTCAATCTCGCCGTTGTTCTTACACATGGGTAGCGCCCTAGCTCCTAAATCCTGAGGAACTCACGGGAGGACGTTCTTGAGCACAGTGGAACCAAAGGTTGCTCTGTCCCTAGAAACCTTATCTACTTTATAATGAGAAATAAATGTATGTGGCTTAGACCAGGTAGCAGCCGCACAAATAGCATCCAGAGGTAGGCGAGCTGCATGAGCCAAAGACGTAGATATTGATCTTGTGGAATGTCCCTTGGGTTTGTTTAGAAGGGGTTGATTTGCAGAATCGTATACATAGATTATACAATCAGTTAACCACTTTGAAAGAGTTCTTTTGGTAACTGCAAGTCCTTTCCTGCTATCAGCAAAAGCCACAAAGAGTTGATCTGTTTTCCTGTGATCTTTTGTTCTATCCAAATAAAACCTTAGCTGTCTGTGAACGTCCAATTTGTGCAACATATACTCCATTTTGTTGGAGTGGTTTTTGAAGAAAGTGGGTAATTCAATGGACTGATAAATGTTGTTAATAGAACACACTTTAGGAAGGAAGGATGAATTGGTACGAAGAGAAACTCTGTCAGAGTGAAAGATTAGATAAGGGTGCTTGATGGAGAGAGCCTGAAGTTCAGACACTCGTCTAGCAGAAGTAATGGCTACCAGAAAGAGAGTTTTCCAGGACAAAAATTTTAATGGGCAAGAAGAGGCAGGTTCAAAGGGGGGCAACATTAATTTAGATAATAACAAGTTTAGACTCCAAGGTGACGTAGGAGATCTGACCGGAGGTCTAATATGAAAAACTCCTTTTAAGAAGGCTTTACAAAGTCTGTGAGCCATGATAGGAGCTCCACACTCTTCCACATGGAAATTGGAAATGGCAGCCAATTGAACTCTTAGAGTAGCAGGAGAAGCACCCTGATGAAATAAGTCTGTCAAGAACTCTAAAATCTTATTCAAAGGAGCTGTAAAGGGATCAACGTGGTGTGTATTCGCCCAGAATACAAACCGTTTCCATTTGCTAGTATATGTTTTAGTAGTGGAAGCCTTATGCGAAGCCACTAATATATTCTGGACTGCTGGTGACAAGAGATCAGACCTGGCTAAGTTGGGAATTGGAGCAGCCAAGCTGCTAGATGGAGTGACAGGAGCGGGATGGGGAACCCCTGACGAGTGAGTCAACAGATCCGGCTCTGGGTCCAGAATCCAGGGTCCCCGAATGCAGTGAATTTTCAGGGAGGGAAACCAAATTTGACGAGGCCAGAATGGAGCAATGAGAATTATCGTCCTGTGAAGGTTCCTGGCTTTCTGGAGAAATTTCGGTATCAGAGGAAATGGAGGAAATGCGTACAGGAGTTCCGGGGCCAATCAGAAACCAGTGCGTCCCTGGGGACTTCCCTGGAGGGTAATAGGGCAAAGTAGCTCCTGCATTTGGCGTTCATTGGAGACGCAAACAGGTCGCAGGAAGGCTGGCCCCATGTGCGAAAAATCCTTTTCGCCACTGACTGTTTCAGAGACCACTGCGGTAGCAGAATTGCTCTGCTCAGCTTGTCGGCTATGACGTTGGATGACCCGGGATGTGCGTTGCTATTAGAAAGCGACCGTGGACTCTGCCCACTGCCAAATTCTCATGGCCTCTCTGCATAGTTGATAGGACCTGGTTCCCCCTTGTTTGTTTATGTACCAGACTACCGACATGTTGTCCGTCTGAACTGCAATAGTCCCTAGAGGAAGAAGGGGAGCAAAGTGTTGCAACGCTAGAAACACTGCCCTCAACTCTAGTACATTGATGTGCAGATTGTACTCCAAATTGGTCCATTCGCCTTGGACTGTCTGTCCCTGAAAGATGCCCCCCCACCCTATCAGGGAAGCGTCCGTGGTCACCGTAACTGTGGGCGTGGGTAGCACAAACAGCCTCCCCTGGGAAAGGTTGCACGTTTGGAGCCACCAGTTTAGGTCTGTTTTGCAAGTCTTTGTTATGAGAATCTCGTGTGTTAGAGGTAGCTGTTGAAATGACCATTGAGCAAACAGTAGCCATTGTAGAACTCTCATGTGCAGCCTTCCCAGGGCAATTGCAATAAGGGAGGCTGACATGAGGCCCAACACCTTCAGAACTAGTTTTGCAGGAGATTTCCTTGACAAGAGTAGAAGACGTATGTGAGTCTGTAGCGATACTATCCTTTCTGGGGGAAGCCTCAGAATTAATTGCCGTGTGTTTAACTCTGCTCCTATGAACAAGATATTTTGTGATGGCTGAAGTAAGGATTTTCCGAAATTTACGGAGATCCCTAGGTGAACACACAGCTGAAGAACATAGTCTCTGGCCTGCAGTAGTTGACGCCGGGTGGTGGCTGAAAGGAGCCAGTCGTCCAGATACGGAAACACCTGGAATCCCTGACGTCTCAAGTGAGACGCTACCACTGCCATGCATTTGGTGAAGACCCTGGGGGCTGAGGTCAGACCAAAGGGCAGGGCTCGAAATTGAAAGTGACTGGCTCCCAGCCGGAAGCGCAAATGATCTCTGGATGCCCTGGCCATTTTGATGTGGTAGTATGCATCCTCTAGATCTATTGAGCACATCCACTCGTCCTTCTGTAGAAATGGAAGGATCGATTGAAGCGTGACCATTCGGAACTTTTCTTTCTTGACGAAAGTATTGAGGTAACTCAGGTCTAGAATGGGCCTCCAGTCCCCTGTTTTCTTTGGAACTAAAAAGAACCTTGAGTAAGTCCCGAATCCTTGCTGGTCCGCTGGGACTGGCTGGATGACTCTTTTTTCTAACAACTTTGAAATTTCTAAAGCTGCTGGCTCTCGCAGATGGGGCGGTACATCTGTTAGTCTTTTCTTTGGAATGGGATAGGATAGAAAGGGTATGGTGTAACCTCTGGTAACTACGCTTTTTACCCAATTGTCTGTAGTTATATCTTGCCAGGCCTGAGGGTAAAGGCTAGCGACCCCGACTGCCTCCAGAGCAGGACAGTCGGGCCTCCTCTCAGGAGTGCTGGAAAGGTTTACCAGGGAGTGTATCCCTGTCACCTTGATGTTGCGGACCCCCTCTGCCGCCAGGGCGGCGTCTTCCACCTCTGCCCCCTCCTCTGCCTCTAGAGGGGGCATCACCCTGTGTGCCCGGGAAAGAACCTTGATTTTGTTTCCGAAACCACATTTTCCCACCGCGTTGCCCTTTGGGGTACGGTCTGGTTGGGGTGGAAAACGGACTCCGACAGCAGACAGAGTCTTTCCCTCTTGTTCACACCGGGTAAGGGTCTCCTTTACCTTGGGGCCAAAAGAGTGGCACCGTCAAATGGGGCGTTTGTAAAGGAAGACTTGAAGGCTTCCGCAAAGGAGCATAGGCGCATCCAGGATTGTCTACGAAGAGCAATCGCTGAAGCTGCTGCCCTACTCGAACCTTCGCTGCGAGGAAATCAGCCTCATGGACGAGTTAACAATCGATGTTAGGGTATTAAGTTGCGCTGTCACTTTCTCTGAGACAGCTGCATCTGTAGAACCCTGGAGGGTATCTCCCAACTCTTTGACTAGATCCCTCTGCAGACGTGTAAAATGGGTCAAATAGTTCAGGGACCGCATGGAAAAAGCCGCTGAACTAAAAATGCGCTTCCCATATCTATCCATCGTCCTAGAATCTTTATTAGGCAGATGGACAGACGAAGAAGACTCCGACATCTCCTTTTTCGTGGCTGCAGCCACCACCATAGCGTCTACTGGAACTCCTTTAGTGAGGTAGGACTTATCCTGAGGTGCTGTGATGTACTTGTTCGGTTTCCTAGGAACAGGTTCCACTGTGTCAGGAGCCTCCCACGCCCTTCGAGCAATAAGTTCCATTAGTTCGTCGAAGGGCGGCGTGACCCAGGAGGAGGAAGGGCGAGCACCAAATGCCTTCAGCAGAACTGACTCATCCTCAGAAGGGGGAAGGGACTGCCAGTCACCTCTCTGTTTCAGGATCTCCAAAATGTCTGAAAAGAGACATCTTCTGAAGGTGACTTAGGGGACCCTTCTGACTCATCTAAGTCAGTATCAGATGTTATGGATTCTTGTGGAGAATCCAAGTGTCTCCTCTTACACAGTCTCTTCCTAGGGACTTCCTCGTGGGGAGCATCCGAAGAAGCCTCGAGGAAGAGGGGCACCTCCAGGGGTGGCTGAGACACTGGTGCCCGACGCTTGGATGTGGCCGTGGGTGCAGATGAAGACAAAGGCCCTTTATGGGAGGAGAAACTGCTTCCACTGATGTGGTTGTCTGGGTAGACAACACCTTCCTCATCAGGTCGAACGCCCCGGTCCCGCATCGAAGACTCTCCCGGTTCGAAGAAATGGGAAGAATCCCGACACGGGCACGAAGGCATCGACCCGAGGACGGAGCCGAATCGATCCGTGCGGCCCGAGGGAGAGTCGGAACCGACACGCCGGTTCGACTCTCGGCCCCGGAACCAAGAACAGACCGTCGGCTCCGAGACTCCGGTACCGGGTCCGACGGAGTCGAGGTGAGGGGAACAGACCGAGAAAAGGACGGTTCTGGACCCGAGGGCTCCACAATCAGCAGATCAGCCTCTTCCGGCTCCAAAGACTGAATCGGTCTCGGAGGAGGAATGGATGGAGATACAGGAAGGCCTTCAAGTTTCGACACCAGCTGGGTGGAAACCGAAATAAGTTTAGAGAGGGCCGAATGCTCCAGCAGCTTCTGCACCACACGATCCACATCGACATCCGAAAGCTTAGAGGAGGAACGGGTCGAAGGAACCGAAGACGGAGCCGACCTCAATATGGCCGAAGGAGGGAGCTCCATCACCAGTTCCAAGACTCGAGGCTCAGGAACCGACACCAGTTGAACACTCGGCCCCGAAGTCTGTGGAACCGGTGATCTAACCTTTGAAGAAGAGCTCGGAGCCGATGACTTGGGCTCCGATGTCTTCGATTCCTTCGAGGACTTCGATGCCTGGTCAGAAGCATCCAAAGCCTCTTGGAAAGCTGGTTTCAAAAGACCCCTGTCCATTAGTTTCCTGCGCCTATCTGTCATGACCCGCCCACTGAAAGAGTGACAAATAGAGCAATCCTCTTGTAAGTGGAGAGGGCCAAGGCAGTAGACACAGGAACTATGGTTGTCAGTGACCGACATTTTTTGGCCACACTGACAACGCTTGAAACCGGACTTTGCCTTCTCAGACATTGTAGGTAATAAACAAGTCTAGAGATAAATACACAGTCAAATCCAGGAAAAATAGTCACAATCAGGTAAATGTCACAATCAGGTAAATGTCAAATCCGGTTAGTCACAATCAGGTAAATTTGACTCAATATAGTAGTATATGGTAAGGGTGTAGGCCCCGGTACAAAAATACCGATAAAAGGGTTAACGGTACCAAAGAACTACGGAACCACAACACAATCACACAAGGCTATACTAACAATATTAAGTTAAATAAATTTCTCAAAAAAAAAAATACAACAAAAAGTTATATCTTAGCTTAGAAAACCCTCGAGCTAGCTCCCAACGATGCGAATGCAGCAGCGGCAAACTAGATCTGAGGTAAAGGCAGAGGGGGATTGTGGGTATTAGATTGTCTCGAGCTTCTTCTCGATGCAGAGCTTGCAAGAGGCCGGCACGGAGCCGAGGATCGGCTCCGAACCCATGTGTAAGAACAAACGGCGAGATTGAACACTATCACATCTAGTATTATAGTGGAAGACATTAGACACAGCAATCAAAGGATAAGTCTTGCAGGTGGAGAGGGGTGCTGAAGAACTTCCAAGGCTGTCTGCCATAGAGAAACTATCCTGGATTCTGGAAGGGTAGCTATCTGGCTGCTCGTGTTCAAGTGGCATTCAATGAACTCTATTTGTTGTGTGGGTGTAAACTTTCTTTTAGACTGACTGTGATCCCCAAGTGTTGGGAGAAACTGGAGCAAGCAGTCTCTTTGTTGAAGTAGAAGATCCTTGATTGGTGTGGTGAAGAGCCAATCATCTAAGTATGGGAACATCCATAACCCTAACAGTCTGAGATGAGCTGTGATCACTGCCATGTACTTGGTGAACACCCGAGGCTGTGATGAGACCAAAGGGCAACACTCTCAATTGGAAAATATTGGCTCCCAAATGGAAATGGAGAAAACTTTGTCTGCTTTACAATTTGAATAAGATGGCTGAGGTCCAAAACTGGCCTTAGGTCCCATCTGGATGGCATCAGAAACTTAATCAGATGGAAAACATGTGGATCATAAAATTGGGTGGTTTATTCAGACCTGGATTAAACACTTTGGAATAGTTTATAATTTATGATTATACCAATTTTTGTTTCATGAACTTTAATACAGTAAATATATTAGTGGGGATGTTTTTCATGTACCATTAGGTTTTTCTCATACAACATTAAGTCATATTTATTATGATTTAATGAAATAAATATTATAATATAGGATACATTCTAGTGGATATTTTCCATTTGTATTATGAGGCTTTCCTCACATTACATCAAGTTACATTTATAATGATTTATGGAAACAACAACGGAGATATGTTGGCAAGGATATTATTTTTTTCCTTATTTTTTAATCATATGTATTATATGATTATATATTTTGTCTGTCTCAGTGTTGTTTTTCTACAAAAATTTTTTTGTATCTCAAAATGATACGTGTCCTTTAAATTATGGTACATGCCCCTTTAAATGGGTACTATAAATATGGTACTCATGTGGTGGTGAGCTTTTTAACTGTTTCAACATACAGCATTGATAAAGGCTATATGATAGCCGAAACCGGTTTGCTTTTATAATGGTATTTTGCCATTATATGCAGTATTTTTGTCAAATAAACCTTTTTGTTAACGAGCGATTCTTACGTGCTGGCTCGTTCTTTTATAATTTTACTGGTTGGTTGGGGCCGTGCACGTTGTCCTGCATGCGTGAATCTTTTGCTAGGAGTTCTCTACACATTCTTTTTTCACGCTGGGGACACTTGGATTGCTCAAATACTCTTTCTGTTATTTCGTGGCTGTTGGAGCAGTTGGGGATCCACCACAAGCTGTATCCTGATAGCGTTTGTTCATGGAAGCATTGTTGGTCCACAGTTTTTTCAACTAAAGTTTTCCGGTTTTCATAAGGTTTGAAAAGAACTGACGACCTTCACGAATTTCAGTTTGGCCTCTGTGACTTAACTAAGGTACTGTTTTTTGGTCCGGGACATGGTTTATTTCTAAATTTCATCACTTTTCATGGTTCGGTCGTATTTTTGGATTCTAGTGATGGGAATTACATGTCTATAACAAGGATGTGGTCGAACTATATTGGAGCTCTATGTGGAAATTTGGGCCCAATTACAATCAGTATATCTCTGGACTAAGCATTTGGATTTGGTTGTTCGTTTACGAACACGGAACATTCAAGTTGATTGAGACTGTGGACTATCTTTTGTTTATTTGATATAATGTCTTGTAAATAGACATTTTTTATGGGTGTTACTTATATGTGTTATTATGGAACATTGAATATTGATAGGTTAACATACTTGTGGCGTTTGCATTACATCTTTGCGAAGGCGTTTTAGCCTGGGTTTAATGACATCTAGTTAGGATCTTGGAATATTGTGTTGTAACCAAGTTATATGTTTTTCACGTATTTCATTGGTTTATTACTTAGGGGCTTTTAATGTTGCCCTTTAACTAACGAACAGTTCACATATTTTTGTTGGGGACATTTGAACGAACGTTGTTCCCTATATGTTAGCCCTTGGGGGATCATGTATATTTTACAAAATACATATTTGTTTTTCTAATTTGTCAATATAATACAGTTGACATTTGGTTTCTATAAGGGGCTATAGGTTTTGTATGATACATCATTGGATGATTGAGGCCTCATTATATTTTTTAAAATTACGGGCTCTTGTCTATAAAGGTGTTGGTACTTACTTAGTTTTTCTAAATTGAAACATAGTGATTAGGACATATTTGTCTAATTATATACATTTTTTGGGGACTTTAGTTGTACATATACATCTTTTTACTGGAATATGGGCTCAGGTCCTGATATATATTATTTTTAGGGGTCCTAAGCCAGACATAGTTTTCCGAGTTGCCACGATTTTCATTCACTATATATTGGAACTATCAAGTATTGCAAGGTGAAGGTCCATAAAGGGTTACATCTACAATATTTTTGATTTTGGCAGATTATCATTTTCTTACGGTGGCAATATACAGTATATTGGTATGATAGGCAGAGATGCAAGTCGGCCTTTTTTGATGATTTAATACTTAATATCTAACAACTTTTTGGATCTTGTTTATTAATATCCATTTTTGGATAAATTGTGTATTTTTGTCTGCATTTATTGCAGTTTAAACCATCACATTTATAAACAAGTTGGAGACGAAGGTCTATTGTTTCTGTTCTTGGCCACTTATAGTAAGGGAATTATATCATATTTAGTTTTTTCAACATGATCAATGTATAATTACATGGTTTGTGGGATGTTAGCCCTTTTTTATGGACATTATTACTGATATCAGATACTGATTATCAAAAGTGTGAATTTGCATTTGGTGGTCACTCGGTAATTCTATGTGGTTATACCACTCTTTGGTTATTTAACTATATTGTTTAGTCATGGATATAAGTGATATATTGAGGGGGCTTTCGGCTGACCAGGACAACTTAGAGGTTTTTGGCCTAAATATTGCATCAGGACCTGATCCCATTAATACAATACCAGATGGTCAATCCCAATGTAACATTATGTTCTCTAAGCTTAACAGACATATGAAGACTTTACGTACCAATGTATGGTACTTGAAACTTTTCAAAGCCTACAAAACCAAAGATATTACCCCGAGGGGACTAAGGGTTCGCATACAACCCCTTGTGGCTAACATAGATAGTGAATTGTCTAGAGAATGGGCGGAAGCACAACACCTATCATCTATGCATTTTGTTGATTGTTTATTGCGTTATTATGACAGGACAATACAAAGTCAACTTATAGAGATTCAAACTTTGTGTGGGGAGGTAGAACAATTTAAACAAGAAGTGTCTTACTCACAGCATGTTTCAGACCTGGCCAAGGAACTTTCTATATTGGAAAAACAGCTTATGAAATGAAAAATCAATAAGTTTAATCGCGATCTTATGGACTATGAAAAAGGGAAACCTTTTGTTAACCAGAAATCAGTTAGATTTCAGGATTTCAAAAATGCTAATACTAACAAAAAAAGACCAAGGTCCATTTTGAGACATCATAAGGCCACGTCTGATGCTACCTCTGAGGAGGACACTTCCTCTGCTACAGATGGGGAGTGTTTTCCACGCCAAGTGTCCCCAGCTGCTAAAAGAAAACAGCCACCCCCTTTAGAGCTAGGGGTAGGAGGCGGGGGGGCAGGAAACACAGAGCTAGGTTCCAGCAATCTAACCTTACAATCCCTATTGCAACAAATGGTGAAGTAAACAATAACATTCATAACATTTCATCTTTTGAACTTTCTTCTGTACACATACAACTTCTGAATAAAGGATTAACCTTTGTACCTACTTCATTTTTTTCAGAAAATCAATTATTACAAGAAGTTGATGAATTTTGTAGATTACTTAACCTTAAAATATTTTTTGCAGACTGTGATAATACTCAAAGGTCATCTGACTTTAGATTTGGGAAATCAGATTTTGTTCCCCCCATGAACAAACATGTTTCCATTTTCAGGGAATGCATAATGAAAGAGCTACATTATTCTAATTTGTATGAGCCAACTAACAACAATCTTACTGCAGCAGAAAGGCAAGCTCTGATGGAACTTAGGGATAACCATAATATAGTAATAACTATGGCAGACAAAGGGGGAGCTGTTGTGATTTTGGATCATTCCACATATAATCAGGAAGCTTTGCGGCAATTAGCAGATTCCAGTTTTTATATGGAAGTAAGCATTGATCCCACTCCTCCTTTCAAGAGAGAAATTGATGCATTTTTGCATATGTCGGTTCAACAGGGCATTATTACACAGCAGGTAGGTACACAACTTAAAGTAGAGGAGCCTATTCCTCAATACTTATACATGCTACCCAAAATACATAAAGATCCATTACACCCTCCGGGTAGACCTATTGTTTCAGGTAGGGGTTCCCTAACGGAACCATTGTCAGCATTTCTCACATTCTATCTGAAGCCGCTGCTGATTTTCATTAGGTCCCGCATCAAAGACACTACCGAATTTCTTAATATTATCAATGACTCTCAATTGGAATCCCATTGGTTGCTTTGCACACTTGATGTGGCTTCACTTTATACAAGCATCCCACACGATCTGGGAATTCTGGCTGTTTCTTATTGGTTATACAAATCTAACCTTTATTCCATGGGCTTCAATAATTTCTTGATCAAATTAACTGAATTGGTGTTGCGTAAGAACATCTTTTATTATCAAGGAAAGGCTTATTGGCAAATTTAGGGAACTGCGATGGGTGCTTCCTTCGCACCTATTTATGCAGATTTGTTCATGGGGTATTATGAGGCCAAGTATATATATGATGCTCAGCACAATTTATTTTTACATCATCTGGACATCTGGCGCAGATACCTAGACGATTGCTGGATGGTGTGGCGTGGTAATAGGGAGGGGTTAAGCCAGTTCGTGGATTACCTGAATAACAATTCTTTTGGCATTAGGTTTACTGTTAACATTGAACATTCTAATATTGTATTTCTGGATGTTAAGGTGGCAAGATTCATAGATAATACTTTGTCTACCACTGTTTATAGAAAATTCCCGAAATACAACACTATATTACATGCTAACAGTTCCCATCCACGCCACATCATCCGCAATATTCCAAAATCTCAATTTATGAGAGTTAGACGGATCTGTTCATCTGATCAGGAATATCTTGATTCCAGTCTCGATTTATTTCATAGGTTTTCCCAACGGGGTTATAATTCTCAACTTCTTTCCAATGTTGCAGAACAAACTAATAGACTAACACGTCAGGAGTTGTTGTGTTATAAATCAGATGATAAGGATTCTAAGAGGCAGAAAATCAAGCAACCCTTACGGCTAGTAACAACTTATGGTACCAACACCAATCGTTTTAGGGACCTCATTAATCAACATTGGGGAATTCTTTTGTCACATGATATTTTGAGTAGTGTGTTGCCTGATCAATGTCAATTTTCCTATCGACGGGGAAGAAATATGAATTCATATTTCACACACTACAAAAGATATATTCCAAGTCTTCCACAACAAAGAACTTTATCTGGGGAGATATTAATGGGCTGCTATCCTTGTGGTCATTATGCGCCTGCCAACATTTAAATAAAACTAGAGAATTTACTAGTAAAAACACCCCTAGAATTTTTGAGATCAAGGTTTTTGCTAATTGCAGCACGGATTGGGTTGTTTATTTGGCAACCTGTACCTGCTCTGCATTTTACGTTGGACAGACGTCCAGGCCGGTGAAATTTAGAATAGGGGAACATTTAAGTGCAATTAAAAATAAACGTGTTGCCAATGCCCTCTTTAAACATACCATAGAGCATCCATCTGCAGTTTTCAAGTTTGTAATTATAGACAGGATAACTTTACACAGGGGTTTTAAAGCTGGATGGCATCAGAAACTTAATCAGATGGAAAACATGTGGATCATAAAATTGGGTTGTTTATTCAGACCTGGATTAAACACTTTGGAATAGTTTATAATTTATGATTATACCAATTTTTGTTTCATGAACTTTAATACAGTAAATATATTAGTGGGGATGTTTTTCATGTACCATTAGGTTTTTCTCATACAACATTAAGTCATATTTATTATGATTTAATGAAATAAATATTATAATATAGGATACATTCTAGTGGATATTTTCAATTTGTATTATGAGGCTTTCCTCACATTACATCAAATTACATTTATAATGATTTATGGAAACAACAACGGAGATATGTTGGCAAGGATATTATTTTTTTCCTTATTTTTTAATCATATGTATTATATGATTATATATTTTGTCTGTCTCAGTGTTGTTGTTTTTCTATAAAAATTTTTTTGTATCTCAAAATGATATGTGTCCTTTAAATTATGGTACATGCCCCTTTAAATGGGTACTATAAATATGGTACTCATGTGGTGGTGAGCTTTTTAACTGTTTCAACATACAGCATTGATAAAGGCTATATGATAGCCGAAACCGGTTTGCTTTTATAATGGTATTTTGCCATTATATGCAGTATTTTTGTTAAATAAACCTTTTTGTTAACGAGCGATTCTTACGTGCTGGCTCGTTCTTTTGAATTTTACTGGTTGGTTGGGGCCGTGCACGTTGTCCTGCGTGCGTGAATCTTTTGCTAGGAGTTCTCTACCCATCTTTTTTGGACTTAAAAAGAACTTGGAATAAACTCCAGATTCTAATTGGTCTGGGTAGACTTGATGAATGACTCTTTTTTTCTAACAGCTTTATGAATTATGCTGTTGCAAATTCCAGCTGGTGGGGTGATACTGTGAGATCGCTTCTCTTATTTAAAGTAGGGGAAACAGAATATTACATAGCCTCTGGTGATTATCCGTAGCCGCCAAGAATCTGATGAAAGGGCCTATCAGGTTTGAGGGTGCAGGAATAAGTCCCCCTACTGCCTCCAGTGTTTGGCAGTTGAGCAATTCTTTAGGAGTACTGAAAGCATTTCTCAGAAAAAGGCCCACAAAACCCTTGATTCTGCAGTCCACCTCTGCCTCTAGGGTGACATCAATTGAAACTGTACCCGCTCTGCCTTGGGAGGACCTGTCTGCAGGAGCATCTTGGTTGAACCCTTGAGTTTTTCTGAACCATAATTTCTTATCATGTCTCTAATTCCTAGAGAAGGTTTTCTAAAGGGTGGAGAAGCAGATTCCAACAGCAGAAAGGGCTTTACCTTCCTGTTCACTCCTGATGAGAGTTTCCTTAAATTTTGGTATACAGTGTGTGAAGCTATCAAAGGGACCACTGAGGAAGGATGTTTTGAAGCCTTCCACGAAGTGACATAATCGCATGCAGCAGATGGCTATGTTGTTACATACTGCTCTAGCTGTAACATTGGAAAGCAGACCCATGGATAAATTAGACATTGATTGTAAGGTAACCAACTGGGACCCCACTGTCTTCTGACTGACAATAGGTTACCTGAGAGAAACTTGGTGAGTTCCTTTGTCGGGTCCCTTTGGAAATGTATCATGTGGGCCAGGCAGTTCAGTGCTCTAAGTGTGATGGTCACTGAAGCATATATCCATTTAATGAATCTGTCCAGCACTCTAGATTCCCTATTAGGTGGGTGAACAGCTGTAGTCTCCTCAGAGAGCTCTTTTTAGTGGTTGCCACCACAACCATGGCATCTACTGTGGGACCTTTGCTCCAGAGTACTGAATCTTTAGGTACAACTAAAACTTTATCCATCTTTTTAGGGATTGGTTCTGCAGTGTCAGGATCCTTTCAAGTCAGCTGAGCTATGAGGTTTAGAAAGGCATCAGCAGGCGGTACCACCCAGGAGGTAGAAGAGCCAGTTCCTAAAGTCTCAAGGAACACAGACTCTTCAGGGGAGGGCCTTTCAGTAGATTAAATCCCTCTCTGGTTCAGCAATTCTAAAATGTCAGCAAAGGAAACTTCCATCAGAGGGAATATTGGGGAGCCATCCCTGTCATTCAAGTCAGTGTCTTCAGTGACTCATTCCAGAGAGGAATCTAAGTGTCTCCTTTTACATGGCTGTTTCTTAATACCCTGTCTCAACTGGGCTACCAGAGGTGAGGTGGGATATCATGTGGTAAGTTGCCCCCAGGCCAAAACAGCCTGCATGTCCTTATTGACAAGGAAGGGGGGGAAATTAGAAA
The DNA here is from genome assembly GCF_019279795.1 of Protopterus annectens. Lineage (NCBI taxonomy): Eukaryota > Metazoa > Chordata > Ceratodontiformes > Protopteridae > Protopterus > Protopterus annectens. The sequence continues at coordinate 362,126,664 of NC_056738.1, forward strand.
CAATATCCAAAAGAGGCTAGGATAGAGCTGAACATAGGTAAACCATCTCTTCTCTTGGCCTGGCCAGGACCCTTTCAGAAGCCTTGAATGCCAAGGCAGAGAATGACCCTAAAGAGACTCCTGCTTCATCAGGACAAGATGAAGTAAGAGCCTCCCCTGACTCAACTGACCTGGATCCGAAGCCGACATCAGAGTAGAGCCATCTAGTG